>NW_024582612.1:704083-812930 GCF_018398535.1 Haplochromis burtoni | reverse complement strand
GGGGTCTAGCCTTAGGACCCTTACTGGATACAGACGCCCCAGGCAGGAATCGAACTTGCGATCCTCTGTTCCAAAGGCATGTATATTATTTCCAAGCATATATATATATATATATATATGCTTTGACTGATCTGTGTATGACCTCTGTTTGGTGAGTACAACTCAAAAGACTTCTTCATGCAGCTGTGGAGAAACTGATGTTTGTACAAAACACCTGAAACTGCGTCGAAATGATTTATTTACAAAAACTTACATTAAATGTAATATTATTGTAAAAAAGTCTCTGACATCTTATATTTCCTGTTAATCTTAGACCATTTAGTGAAGCTGTATTTTATCAGCATGAGTAAGATACGTACATGCATGTTCACATTCCTGTGTGAAATGACTGAAATAAAAACAAGCTGGCTAGGGCGCACCAAACATTTGTGCCCATGGACCATGAGCATGGAAATCACACATGCTTGTACTGAATATATGGAAAGTTGTTGTATTTTTTTCTGCTTTCTAATTTTTCTGTTCTTGTGTCATCTGATGTGAAATATGTTTTTGTGTAATTTATGGGTGTTGGATTAATTATATGTGGAATAGAAACGTGTCCACTTCTAATGAGAAAGTCCTGTGATGTCTGTTATTGTCTTAGGGGGAGTTTTGTCCTTTCTTTCTGTCACTCCAGGTTAAATAATGAGGCACATCAGGCTCATGATATTTAAGGACTACATGGCTCTGCTCTTTCTGACAGATTGCTGGTAATACAGCCTCTTTGAGCACTTTGTTCTCTAACTTTGTTTGTCTATTTCCCAGCTGCCTGTCAAAAACCTGCTTGACAGTTATTCTCTCTTGGTTTTTCAAGCACCGCCAGCTACTCCTGAGTATTCAACTGACTGCTACTCAGTTTATTTATTGACCTCTCGCTTAGAGATAGGATGAGGAGTTCAGTCATCCGAGAGGATTTCAGAGTAGAGCCACTACTTCTCCATGTCGAAAGGAGCCAGTTGAGGTGGTTCAGGTATCTGATTCGGATGCCTCCTGCGGGAGGTGTAACAAACTGCAGCTAAACCAGGTCCTGGAAGGTTTAAACCTTGCATTTAGTCCTGGAATAGCCCTAATCTTTCTCTGGGAAATGAGTTCATATAATCCAGTTGTAGGCCAAGTGTGGAGCCGTTTCAAACCATGACTGAGAAAGCTGGTTTAATACTTGTCGAGGGAACTATTCATGAATTGAAACCATTGCAACTCCATTTTGTTCGAAGGTCCATCTTTCGGTCTCTAGATGGCAGCATTACTCTTTCAGTTATTAAACATCCATTCATTTATTCTCTTCCACTCGTCCAATTTTAGGGTCACAGTGGGGCTGGAGCCTGTTCCAGCTGTCATAGAGAGAGGCGGGCCTGACGGGTCTAACACAGACGGACAGACGACACACCATCAGTGCATTTGAATATTGTTATTGTAGTCTTTAACCTATATTATACAGCGCCCTGAGGCAACTGCTGTTGTAATTTGGTGCTATCAAAATAAAATACAATTAAATGAAATAACCAGTGTAATATAACCAGTGTAGTAACAATGTAGTAACAATGTAATAACAACGTGCTCAGCGCTTCTGAATGTGTATTAGAATTTCACACATGATAATGTTGAAGCACCATGAACTCTCCACTTGTCTGATTAATGACTGACATCTGAGAATGTTTTAAACAGCTGTGATGCAGCAGTTTACTCTGCTTCATTCAGAAACACTTTGACTATTTATACATGGTCATCATCTGACTCATAACAAATAAATAGAAGTAGTTGCAGCATGGTGGTGCGGTGTTCCCTCACACCCCTCCTGAGTTTGAGTCCCCGATCTGCCGCCGATATTTCAACATTATTGCATTTTGTTAAAAAATCCAGGTCTGACTTGGTAAAAAAAAAACAGAAAAGCTTGGGTTATTTTATGATTGGACACCATGAAGGCGTAGTTTTATTCAGATACATTATTGTGCAGTCCCACTCGTAGCACAGGTACTGAGCTGCTGTCTTTATTTGGGAGCACTCTGAACCGTCGTGGTCTGTGTCCTCGCTGGCTTCATCTGCCGTTTCCGGTTGTTTTCCCATCATCCCGAGCTCTCTGCCTCTCCCCTCTTCTGTGTGTGCATGCCTGTGTTTTTGTCTTTGTGCAGCATCGGGCCTTGGGGTGGTTCCCGCTCTGGAGCCACTCACACCTGCTGATAGTCACACTCACCTGATGATCCCATCACAGGGCACTATTTAACAGAGTGGCTGAGCTTGAGTCGATGCTGGATCACTGAATGGCAATAGTCAGCATGACCGTGGCTCATGCAGAAGGGGAACTTATCATGTCTCGTCTCTGTTCCTTTTCTGCCCAGGAACCACGGAGAGCTTTGGAGGGACCTTTTCTAAAGAATTCTGAGGAAACTGTTTGGGAGAGGGATCCCTGCACTGGGACCTCGGGTGATCACTAAAGGAATGCTGTTTTGTTGTAATTGTTTGCACCCTGTTTCTACACTAAACTCACTGTTACCGTTCAGGAAGTCCTGCGATTGGGTCCGGTTTTTGGCCACTTCCTTTGGCCACAGATTTAACAAGAACCTGATACTCAAAGTATAAACATTTGCTCCTTTTAATGCAGTATTAACGTAATAATCTACTGGGGGTGTCACCCTTCACTAGTGTACTCTGCCTGAAAGCATGGATGGATTGATCCAGATCCAAATAAGAGCAAATTATATTGCTTTTCAAAGAATTCAGTTTGAGTTTTCTAGATAAAAGCCACCACTTCCACTTAAAATCGGTGCCTGTCCCATATTTACTGTAGAGTTAAACCAAAGAAAAGACACTTGCATCCATATTGCCTATAGATCAGTTTGTATTTAACAGAAGGGCATGCACCAGTCATGTAACAGAAATCTAAAGAATACTCCGTTATCGTCCTCTTTCAATTCAGTTTCGTTTATATATCACAACAACAGTTCCCTGAAGGCGCTGTGTACTGTAAGGTAAAAGCTCCACAATAGTACAGAGAGAACCTCAACAATCCAATGACCCTCGGAGCAGGTACTTGGTGACAGTGGGAAGGAAAAACCAGTCACTGCAGATGAAGCTCTCTCATCTTATCTTTTAAGTACAAACACCATTTATTCAGAAGAAAAGAAATAACTATCTTAAGCACCTGTAATAATTTTGTGCTTAAAGGAATAGTTTCAGTTTTCCAGGAGAAAAAAAACATTTGTATCTACGCCGTGATTTACCCACATCGTGTGCAGGAAGTGGCAGCAGGAAGAAAATAACCCTTCAGGAACATATTTATGGAAACGTGAGTCTTTCGGCACGGACAAAAAAACAGAAACCAAACGATGTCAATAATAATAACAGTTTTGCTGTAGATAAATAACCTTTTATACAAATAAATATTGCCGTTATTGAACTGCAGCTGCGATACAGTCCTGTGCAAGACTTGAGACACTCATTTCATGTTATTTTGCTTTAAAGGACCTAGACCTGTCCACTCATGGTCATTTGGAGGCTTTTAATTATTAATTTAATCATTTTTTAAATCCAGGGTGATATGGTTTTACAACATACACCTTTAATGACTTTAAAACACAAGAACTGGGAGCATAAGATTACTTATGTTTTGGATTTTATTTAATCCACACAGAGTCAGAATTGGACTTGCAGGGTCAAACATATACATACACTTCCACTAACATTTGCTTCACGTAGCATCAACCAGCTTTGGGTATAGTTATGGCTCAATCTTTATTTTTGGTTTGTAATTGGTTGATTTCCTGGTATGAACGTCACTTTTAAGCATAGTCCACATATTCGGTTAAGATGAATGCTGGGGCTTTGGGGGGCTTTGTTGTTGTGATTATGGGCTATATAAATAAAACTGAATTTAATTGAATTCCTAATCATTTAATTAGTTTTATTCCCAGTAATTCTAACTCCCAGTTAAATAACAGAGTTGTTCCTCGCCAGCAGATGGAGTCTCTAAGAAGTCTCCATCAGTCAATCTGAACTGTTGTCCCATGAGAAGCTATAAACCAGGGGAACAGCTTCCCCTACCTGTGACAGAGGAGAAGGAAAGCTCCTGGCTCCTGACAATTGGGGTGTGGGCTGTGGGGTGGCTGTAGCCAGGAGGTAGCGCAGGTCACCTACTGATTGAAAGGTTGGTGGTTCGATCCCTGGCTCAACCAATCTGCATGCCAAATATCCTTGGGCAAGATACTAACCCTGTGTTTGCCTACTGGTGGTGGTCAGAGGGCCCGGTGGCGCCAGTGTCCTGCAGCCTCGCCTCTGTCAGTGCACCCCAGGGTGGCTGTGGCTACAATGTAGCTGCCATCACCAATGGGTGAATGACTGAATGTAGTGTAAAGCGCTTTGGGGTCCTTAGGGACTAGAAAAGCGCTATACAAATGCAGGCCAAGTATTCTTGGGGAAGATAATAAGCCAAAGTTGCTCTCCAATGCAAAAATTATGTGTGAATGTAGTTAGAAAGCACGAAGTACAGCGAATGTGGCATGTTGTATAGAGTGCTTTGAGTAGAAAAGTGCTATATAAGAATCAGTCCATTTACCTCTCAGGTGGAGTGGGAGCCTAAGTTGGTGCTGGACGTTGAGAGATACTGACTAGTCTTAGCCAACACATGGCTCAGGCTCTGGAACCAGGGGTTGGACTCTGTTTGAGTCTGGAGTTGAGAAACTAGAAAAATCAAATTCCTCAAGTTATTTGAGATTAGTTCTGCCAGTCCACAGCAAACCATTGCAAAAGACAACCTTGGAGGGGCATGCTGACCAGACGTATGATCAAATAAATCTCATTCACATAGAATAAATAACCAGATCAGTCCTACTGATTTTCCGTTTGTTTTTCAGTTGCCTCTGTTTATTTGGATGTTTGCTGTCTGTCTGTCCTTTCAGACAGATCAATACTTCTTTCATACTGCCTGCCAGTCACTTAGCCAAACAAAGGAACACATGATATGTGTCAGTTCCTTTTACTATGGGCCAGATTTCTTTCTTTGAAGTAAAATGCCAGCTTTGATGGGTAATGAACAGTGAGTTTCCAATGAGTTGTAGGGAGGTTACAGTGCATCTACCACATTAAGGTTGATTTCTGCAATCCTTTTATAAGCTTACAGTAAAATCATAGCATCAAACTAGAGAGAAAAAGTCTGTGCTGGTATGCATTGTACAATCACATTTTGACAAACGTCTGACATGACAAACACTCTTATCTACTTCGCTGTTATGTTACTGATCAAGTTTCACTCTTTGAAGACTCCTTCAGTCACTCGGATGAGTGACGAAACGTTTCTCCCACTGAGAGCATCCACATGATCAGAATCAAATCCTTTGGGACTGACTGACCTGGATGATTGAGCAGGCATCAAGACATAAAATCAGCCTTTATTGTTGGCCCCAAACTCCAGGGTTCACGACACATTACACAGAAAACTGAAAATGATTATTCTGCAGAAGAACGTCCACCACCAGTGTTATATGATTAGTATTACTGTGGAAGATGTTTGGGGCTCAGCTCAAACATTTCATGTTGTTTGATCAACATTATATTCTATAAAAGCATAAACTGTAATGCTATTAATAACAACATTTAAGAAAAACAAGCCCCCATGACCATCAGGAGGTTGAACTTTCCACATTTGGTCAACCAGATGCTTTTTCTGAGATGCTAATCTGAAAATACTAGCTGACCCGTTTTATTCATCTGGATTTTACATCTCCTCTCCATCATCAAGGCTGTCTTTGTTTACATACTAAAGCAGTCATTTAAAAAAGGAGAGAAAAAACAGAGGGTGTAGTTGGCTCTCGAATTGAAAATGAAGCCACAGATAAAACAGATGGAAAGTTCAGGAAAGAAAAGGACAGAATCTGATAGTGATGTGGAAGAAGAGGATGAAGGACTGAAGATAGTCGGACCAGTTCTTCTGTTAAACATCTTCTGAAGGTCACAAAGAAGACGTTTAAAAATAAAAATGTGAAAGTAGAGGATTATTTTCCACATAAGAAACTGTTTCTGTTGTGTGTGAGACCTCAGCTGAGCAATAAAGGAAAGGGAGCTTATACTGACAAAGAAGTCTGCAGACTGAGAAAAATAG
Organism: Haplochromis burtoni; assembly: GCF_018398535.1. NCBI lineage: Eukaryota > Metazoa > Chordata > Actinopteri > Cichliformes > Cichlidae > Haplochromis > Haplochromis burtoni. The sequence continues at coordinate 806,800 of NW_024582612.1, read as the reverse complement.
TTGCAAAACTTAAGCAGGAATTTAATAGTGGTGAAAAGTATGAAGGTTTCTAATGTTTTGTGTTTCCTGTTGTTTTTATCCTTGCATCTCTGGGCAACTTCAGAGTATCTACTTTAAATCTGAACTGAGCCATAGATGTGTGGAAAAGCATATATGTCTACATGTGTTAATGGTGCAAGAAACACACAGTGACTGTTTAAATGAGACTGGAGGAGAGAATGGGTGGGAGACGTGATTTTGAGTATTTAAACAGAGCTTGTGGTGGACTGACGCTCCTTTTTTCAAAAGGCTTTCCTGCGAATTTCAGGAGGTGATGAAGGGTCAATTAATGGTGGTGAAGGTTTTGGTGATTGTGTATGCTCCGAATACACAAGCTTGAAGATGTGTTAAGCAAGTGCAACCCAGAAGTGTTTCTTTTTTTGGCTGGAGATTTTAGCTGTACAGGAAATAATGAGTTAGACAGGAATCCTTTAGAACGTCATGTGTCCACAATCACGAAGGACAATATAAATGGGCCAGGAGCAGAGATAATGTTTTGTCTGCAGCTAGAATATATTGTTTCAGACATAATTTTGGAATTTTTTAAAGAGTGTAACATACATCCTCTTTTCCCCCCGATTGTGCTCTTGCTTTGTTATTATATACACATTTTAAGACAGATTTCGGTTTTTCTGGAGCGTGTATAAATCTAGGAAAGATGATTTCATGTCTTTAAGGCAGTGGTGGGATTGTGGCAAAAGTAAAATCAAAGAGTTTTGTCAGCAGTACACTGTCTTTGTCTCATTGGTCTTAGCCAAATTTATGAGAGATCTGGAGAAAGAAATAGGCTCCCTACTGGCTAACGCTGCCCTGCTGGCCCACCCATCCCTGTCAGCACAGATCGCGTTGACCACTGATGCCTTGGTGGGCGCCATGCTGGGACATGGGGACATGCTCTGGTGTCTGCCAACCGCTGGCCTTTTTCAGCCATACATTGCAGGACAACAAGCATAAATACAGTGTTTTTGACAGGGAGTTACTGGCTCTCCACCAGGCAACACGGCATTTTCATTTCTTTCTTGAAGGTCGGCAATTTACTACATATGTTGACCACAAACCTTTGACGTTTGCCCTATCCAAAGTTTCTGACCCTTGGAGTGCACGCCAGCAGAGCCATTTGGCAGCTATTTCTGACTTCACGATGGATATCCAACCATGGCTGACTATTTGTCCCGCGCACTGGTTTCACCTGTTTATGTCAGCACAGACCATTCTGCTATGGCTGCTGACCAGCGTGGTGAATCGGACATCCTTCACTTAAGTCTGCACTGATGGGCCTCATGCTGGAGGACAGACTGGTGTAGGATGGCGGTCCTCCTCTGGTTTATGACGTTTCCACTGACCGCCCACCCCCGTGGTTCCTGTTTCATGGCATCGTTGCGTTTTTGACTCTGTGCACACATGATCACATCCAAGGGTCTGGGCCTCTGTTAAACTGCTCAACTCCAAACTTGTTTGGCCGGGCCTTTGCAAATCTGTTAGAAAATGGGCGGTGGCACCATGACACCATGGTTCCGTGACACCATGCAAAGGTCCATGAGCACACTAAGGCACCTCTTCAGCCGTTTCTCATCAATGGCAAACGTTTGATCACGTGCACGTTGATCTGGTTGGCCCCCTACCACAGTCACAAGGTTTCACACACCTTTTGACTGTGGTTGATCGCACCACCCAGTGGCCAGAGGTGGTCCCCCTGGCATCCACGACCGCAGTGGTGGTGACCAAGGCATTTTTGTCGACTAGGTTTCACATTTTGGCCCCCCTGCTGACATTATGTCCGACAGGGGCAACAGTTTGTTTCGGTGCCTTGGTCTGCCATGACTGAGAGCCTGGGAGTCAAGATCCACTGCACCACTGCATACCACCCGCAGGCTAACGGGATGTGCAAGGGTTTAAGGCTGCGCTCTACACTTCTTTAACTGATGGCGGCTGGGTTGACTGCCTCCCATGGGTTTTGCTGGGGCTAAGGGGGAACTTGGTGCCTCTCCAGCCGAAGTGGTCCTCGGTCAGCCTTTCCGTGTCTCTGTGGAATTCTTGCCCAGGAGCCCCTCACTGTGCTCCCGTTCACTGGTGTTGTCTCCTCACTCTCAAGTGGACTCATTTTGTGTTCCGGGTCCGGTGCACCATTGCCTGCCTGACACCTTTGTCCTGAAGACTTTAGAGACTTTTAAGTTTGTTTTTGTCCGGCACGATGCACATAGGACACCACTGCGTCCACTGTATGACGGCCCATTTTGGGTCCTTGGATCGGGCCAGAAACACTTTGTTTTGGACTTCAGCGGGTGTAGGGAGACTGCATGTGGACAGACTTAAACCGGCCCATGTTCTTGTGGACAATCAAGTAGCACCGGCCCAGGTCCCCCGCCGCGGCCGGCCTCCTTCCACAGGATTAATGGACTCTGGTTTTCCCTCTAGCAGCACCTCTCAACTGCCGGAGCTCGGGTTTTCTTTAGTCTTTCCTGGCTGCCCATGGCGGTCTCATCCTCCCAGGTTCACCCCTTCTGGCTGTTTGCTTAAGCCCACGCCAAAACAACAGGGAAACACTCTCTCTAGAATCTAAACAAACCCCCACTCTCTCTATTCGCCAGCCTACGCCCCTTTTCCCCAGACACACCAACAACACTCTCTGTAACTCCCATCCCCCCACAACTTTTTTCTTTTCACTAGAAAAAAAGAAAGGACAGAGCAAGTTAATACTAGGGCTGGGAAATATGAGGAACATCTAATATCACTATATTTTTTGGCTATATCACGATACAATATATATATTGCGATATGTCTTTGCCACAGGTACCAGGGGGCAAAACTGCAGTTTAGGCCTCAGTGAAGTCAAGTTTTTTTATGTAAAAATGTGTGTGGTATCCACAGAAACCTCAGAATCTCAGCCAAAGCTCATATAAGTAATTTCTTCAAAGACACCAAAAACAACAAGCAACTAAGTGTCAAATGAGTATATTCAATATATCCAAAGATACTGAATCCCAAGTTGCCCTCCAGGGTTTTCACTGGTGAATGAATGCATGTGATGTTAGACAAAAAGGAGGAAAACGAGCTTGCATTATTTGTCACAGTCCTAGGTCGTGGACCCAGCGTTTAGTGTTCTCTGTGCCTCCCTTATGTTTGGTCTCTGTGTTTCTTAGTTGCTCGGTCTCCCCTGTCAGCTGTATCCCCTAGTCAAGTTCGCATCTCAGTGTTACATTTCCTGTTTTACTTTGAAGGTCTGTGTCCTGGGTGAATATATTGAGTTTTGCTTCCCTTTGGTCTCGTCCTGTCTGATTTCTCCCAGCTGTGCTTTTCTTCTGTCTCATTCCCCTCAGTACTCCCCAGTGTATTTAAGCCCTGTGTTTCTCTGTGTCAGTGTCGCATCCTCCCTCATGATATGTATTTCCTTGTGTGCCTCTTAGTGAAGTTTAGTTTATATTTTTCAGTTTAGTTTAGTTTAGTTTAGTCCTGTATCATTTCTGTGTGTCAGCAATAAGGCTGCGTTTTGGGTCCTCTTCCTGCCTGCACACAGCCGAATCATGACATTGTTTGGTGTGAACTGGTGAATAAGGCATTTTGTATAAAGCAGTTTTTGCTCTAATAAAGTAGAAAAGCACTTTAATAAGAACCAGTCCATTTACCATTAAGAACGGGAAACTGGGGGATTCTTTTTGCCTTTTTTAAAATTATATTTCATTTTTTATTTTCATTATTGGTTCTTATTTTTAACATCCTTTTTCAGCTCTGGGGAGAATACACTGTATTGAACACCTGTGCAATGACAAATAAGGCATTCTAATCTATTCTAACTCTCAGCATTTATAACATGTTCACCGTTGTCTGACAGAAACCAAGTCAGCAGGCTGAATCGAAAGCAAATACCACTTCAAAAATATTTGAAAGGTTTCTTTTTGCTTGGTTGAAGCAGGTGTTGAAGCAGATGCCCCTCTTCTTCTCTATTTTTCTTTTTCTCTCCATCTGTTCACTTTCTTTCAAACTTCTGTTTCCTTTTACAATCCGTCCTGATTGTTATAACTTAAAAATTTTAAAAATTAAATAAAAATCGAATAAACTATGACAATCAAGTGGACAAACGCTGTAATGATCCACTTGGAAAAATAAATCTGTTGATCATTTTTCTTGGCCTTCAGATAATAGTTATGATTGCTGCAGTGCCAGACAGGACAACCAAAAAAAGAAAAGATTTGAAAGGTAACTCATATTTTTTAGAATGAAGCCTATTTAGCATGTGACTAAAAGACAACAAAACCCTACCCTACCTCTAAGTGTTTCACCAGTGAGTGGATGCAAAGGGGTTAAATGACATTGATAAGAATGCTTGACAAGGTCACAAAATAGCCAAACAAGCAAACATGTGAATGAACTCCAACTCAGTCTTTCGTAACATTATATAAGATTACGCCACTTGCCCAGACTTACACATTGTTACATATTTGCCCAGTTGAGGCTTGAAATCCTGTTTCTGGTAATAGAGTTCAGCACACTGTGCCACATCTATTGATCTCTTCTCCTCCACGCACATTCTCTATGTGTGCGCAAGACTTCATAGTTTCCATCTGGGCAGTGGAAAAAAGAGAAACATACATAACACACTGATTCAGTATGAAATAAAGTGACCTGACCAATTTTTCTTTTTTAAATATACACTGGTTTGTTAGTATACGCTGTTTGTAATTAACCTTTTTAATTAGCCTTATTTCACATGAGATTAAACGTAAAACGGTTGAACTGGTTGAACTGGTTGAACCTTACCTTAATTTTAGTGGAGCCCACCAATAAAGCCTGTAAATATACCACTGGGTTCACATAACACATGTTGCTCTTTATTCAACATTGCATAACCACACTGTCTAAACAAATCCTGCATATTTCTCCTCCCAATAGAAAAGACCAGTCTGTTGTAGAAGTGACACTGAATAGCAATGACCTTCTTCTTTGGAAGTTTTAATCCGATAACTTTGGTCTTCATGTGAAACTTCGTGGTCCTCATTTAATAATTAATACTACCTTTAAACAATTAGGACTTTTTTGGGGGGAGACATTGTTTGCCACAACTCACACACATTCAGTATATCTGTCTGACTTGTAGCCGAGTATATTAAAATGCTAACCCAGTTCTGTCCGTCTGTAAATTCCCTTTAAAGGGGTAGAAGTGAACCTAATCCTACACATGATGTTGAGGGGTTAAACAAACGGAGTGAGATGTTGTGGTTGGTTGCTCTTGTCTGGCTTTAAATATATTTTTGGAAGACAGTCAAACATTAACTAATAACAGCTGAGTAAACTTTGTTTTTTTTGGATTCTACTCATGCAGCATTGCCTTTATGTTTCTCAGTATTATGACTAACACTAAGGCCCAGTGCTTAATATGGGGATGAGTGTATTTTTCACATTATTATCGTACCTGGTGGTGTATTCTGAAAAAACAACATTGTTGCATGCAACGGTCGACATTTTGGTGAGTACTTGATATACCAGCACAGTCAGTCAATGTCTGTTTTTACCCTAATAGTGGCCTATGACCTGTTTACTGAGTAAACATCTGGCTTTGATATGGAGGTTTGTGCTCTAGAACATTCTAGTTAATGCATTCACAGAATACTGGGAACCTGAGCCATACAAGGAATGGGAAGTTGACACAACAATAATCTTCATCTTGATGGTCAGAAGGGATGTAATGATTGGAATCTGTGCCTTTCAAATCTGGTGGTTGAAAAACATGCTTATACCAAGTACTGATCCAAGCTGTGTTCCTCACTGGAAGTAAAAGACTGAATTCATTTGTTTTAGGCAGCACCAGGTTCAAATTAAAAATGAAGTTTTGAGCACATCTGGATTTCTAATATGCTATTACAAACTGAGCAAGAATTGCTCTATTCACTATTTAAAAAATAAAAACAATGGGACCATACACAAAATGAAACATTAAAGAGGCCAATAAGTATTACACCAAAGAAAACTCGAGTGAGTGTAGGAGCAAGAGACAGAGAAGCATCTGAGCCTTTGAGTTGTATTAAGTGGATTTGAAGTGTGTGTACTAATGTGCTTATAGAAGAAATGTTAACCACACAGCTGCTCAGCTAAGTTACACATTACAGACTACAAATTTAAGCTGACATTTACCACAGTCAGCTGACGCCAGAACTCCTGTGAGTCTGAATCCAGCAGTGGGTGATGTCATTCGTCCAACAAGTTAGTGTCGATAGTAGAACAGTGCATTGACTAGTAAGGTTCATTTGTTCCTGAGAGATACAACAATGTATCTTGGAGGTCCATGTTATATTGTGCCTTTAAATGGTAACTAGACTGGTTCTTATATAGCACCTTTCTACTCTGAGCATCCAAAGCACTTTACACAACTTGCTCCATTACGTTTTTTTAATAGTTTTTTCTTCGCTCTGTGTGCTTTCTAATATTCACGCACATTAATACTTGGGATACATGGTGGACACACGGAGCAGCTTCTCTCTGTCCCAACAAAACAGTGTTCCCGTCTTTGTTATGCGCTTTTTCTTGTTCTTTTTCACAAAAACACTCATACAGTTGTGAGCTCAAAATCAACAAAAGCAAATCCACCAACTTTTCATACGTGGACGAGCTACAAATTACACTAAGGAACTGCGAACTGCTTCAGAGACATTTACCACAGTGGAAATGTCTCAGGCGGTGCAAGAGGAAACAGAAGAGGGGTAAATGCGGAGGCATCCAGAGCAGGCTAGCGGCTAATCCACACAAACCTGCTACTCCCACCTACTATCCAACATGCGCTCCCTGGACAACAATCTGGATCATGTATGGTTACTTTGGTCCACTTTGAAGTCAGCGAGGGAGTATTGTGTCTTCGTGTTTGTAGAAACATGGCTTAATGATAGCATTCCTGACAGCGTCATTCGAGCAGACAGAGCTCTCACTGAAGGGGGTAGGACTTGCAGGTGCCTGGTGTCATGATGCTGTTCTGGCTTGCAAACACTGTTCACCTCTGCTGGAGCTTATGATCGAGTGCAGACCGTTCTACCTACCGAGGGAATTTTCAGCTTTACTGCTTGTTGCTCCAATAACAACAATGGGAGTGAGGCACTGAATGAACTATATCAGCATGTCAGTGAGCAGCAGACGGCCCACCCAGATGCTTTTCTCATCCTAGCGGGTGATTTCAATCATGCAGACCCAATGACTGTGCTTCCCAAACTGCACAAACACATTATGAGGTGAGCCTAAGAACAGCATGGGCAAAGCTGTCACGTGGCATCAGAGAGGCAAAAAGGCAATACTCCAGGAGGATTTCGCAAAGCTTTAGCGACAGCAGAGATACTCGGAGGGTGTGGTAAGGAATACAAACCATCACAGACTACAAGCCCCCACTGCAGACCACCATCAGTCCCATCCCTCTACCAGATGAGCTAAACAAATTCTTAGCTACCTTTTAGGCACAGAACTACACCCCCACACAGAAGACTCCACCTTCATCTCTTCCCTCCAACCTGGATCCATTTCAGTTCGCATACTGGTCCAACTGCTTAACCAATGATGCAATTTCAACTGCCCTTCACTCAGCCCTCACACATCTGGACACTACAGACTCATACGTCACCATTCCCCAGCAACTCATTAACAAACTGGATCTGCTGGGAATCAGCACCTCGCTGTGTAACTGGCTGCTGGATTTCCTGTCAGGAAGACAGCAGACAGTACGGGTCGGCAGCAACACCATCATCACAAGAAAACTGAATACGGGGGCTCCCCAAGGATGTGTGTTGAGGCCCCTTCTTTTCACTCTGCTGACCCACGACTGCACACCATCACACAGCTCCAACCTTTTCATTACGTTTGCAGATGACACAACTGTGGTTGGTCACATCAGCAACAATAATGAGACCTACTACAGTGAAGTTAACCATCTGGCCGAGTGGTGCAGCAACAACAACCTTTCCCTGAATATGGAGAAGACTAAGGAGATCATCATAGACATCATAGAACTCGCACCCTGCACACCCCACTAACCATCAACGGTGCTGCTGTGGAGAGGGTAAGCAGCACCACGTTCCTGGGTGTGCACATCTCAGAAGATCTCTCCTGGTCAAAGAACACAGCTTCGCTGGTCAGGAAATTTCAACAGCGACTCTACTTTCTCAGTAAACTGAGCCTCAACCCCCATTATGAGCACCTTCTACAGAGGCACTGTTGAGAGGATCCTTACCAGCTGTGGTGAGAGTCATACCACACAGGACCCTGCACTGGGTCCTCCCAGAAAAAGCTACGAGTAGTGAGAGCAGCGGAGAGGATCGTGGGTGTTTCTTTCCCTTACTCCAGGACGTCTACTACACCTGCCTCACCCAAAAAAGCTCTCTGCATTACAGGTGACTCCACTCATCCATCCAACAGCTTTTTCAGTTTGCTGCCATCGGGAAGGAGACTGAAGAGCCTCCAGGCTAGAACCAGCAGACTGAGAGACAGCTTCATCCACCAGGCTGCCAGGATGCTGAATTCTCATCCTGCTCTGTCCCGCTCGACTCTCACACACACAAACTCAACCAGGGTTGTACTAACGAATAAACTCAATGATCCAGTGTCGACTGAAGCTTAGCCGCACAGTTAAGTAGGGAGGCTTTTGGCGATGACAATCAGCTTACAAAAGCAAAACAAAACTGAACATGCTGGGACATGGGACCATGACAGACATCTTGCCCAAGTATACTTTAACATGCAGAACGGAGTAGCCAGGAAGAAAACCACTGACCTTCCAATTGGTATATGACTCACTCTAGCAAGTGAGACTCTTATGACACATGTTATGCCTGCAGATGAGAGAATATATTCTCTTTCAAAATTTCTTGAATGCCTTATTGCCAACCCACCCAACCAGGAAACACCAGGTGTCAACCTTGACATAGAGTAGCTTGTATAAAAGGTTCAAGCTAAGGATGGTATAAAGTTCTGAAAAAGAGGAAAATTCAAGGGCCAGTTGAGAGATATAATCCCTCCAGCGTGTACTGGGTCTGCCCCGGGGCCTCCTCCTGGTGGGACATGCCCGGAACACCTTGCCTAGGAAGTGCCCAGGAGGCATCCTTATCAGATGCCCGAACTACCTAAACTGGCCTCTTTCAATGTAGAGCAGCAGCGGCTTTACTCTAAGCCCCTCAGAGTACCTGAACTTCTCACCCTATCTCTAAGGGAGAGGCCAGCCACCCTTTGGAGGAAGCTCATTTCTGCCACTTGTATCCGTGATCTCGTTCTTTTGGTCACTACCCACAGCTCGTGACCATAGGTGAGGGTAAGGACATAGATCGCTCTGTAAATTGAGAGCTTTGCCTTTACACTTAGCTCTCTCTTCACCACGATGGACCGGTACAGCATCCACATCACTGCAGCCACAGCACCAATCCGTCTGTCGATCTCCCGCTCCCTTCTCACTTGAACATGACCCAGAGGTACTTAAACACCTCCACTTGGGCCAGGAACTCGTCCCTGACCCAGAGTGGGCACTCCACACTTTTTCAGCTGAGAACCATGGCCTCAGATTTGGAGGTGCTGATTTTCATTCCCACTGCTTCACACTCAACTGTAAGCCATTCCAGTGAGGCTGGAGGCCATTGCCTGATGAAGCCAACACAACCACATCATCTGTGAAAAGCATAGATAAGATTCTGAGACTACCCAAGTGGAAGCCTTCCACCGCTTGGCCACGCCTAGAACGAAACCAGGAAACTGCATTGTTCCTCCTGTATCCAAAGTTCAACTATCGGACGGACTCTCCTTTCCAGCACCCTGGCATAGACTTTCCCAGGGAGGCTGAGGAGTGTGATTCCCCTGTAGTTGGAACACACACTCCAGTCCCCCTTCTTAAAGATAGGAACCACTACCCCGGTCTGCCAATCCAGAGGTATCGCCCCTGATCTCCATGCAACATTGTAGTGGCGTGTCAACCAAGACAGCCCTATAACACAGAGAGCCTTCAGGAACTCAGGGCGAACTTCATCCACCTTAGGGCCTTAGGCCCCTGCCACCAAGGAGTTGTTGAACTGCCTCAGTGGCCTCACCCCTGGAGATAGAGGAGTTCTCCCCCCATCCCCTGCTTGCTCCATGGAGGACATACCAGTGCAATTAAGGTCTTTAAACTATTCCTTTCACAGCCAACAATGTCGGGTGTATCTCTTTGAGGCAGTCCGAAAGTCTTTTTCCATGGCCTCTCTGAACTCCTGCCACACCTGAGTTTTTGATTCAACCTCAGCTGTGCTCCGCTTGGCCGGTTGGTACCTATTGGCTGCCTCCAAAGTCCCATAGGCTAACCAAGCTCAATAGGATTCCTTCACCTCTGGTGTCCATCATTTGGTTCAGGGGTGACACCAACCCCAGGCACCAACCGCCTCTGGTGTCCACCATATGGTTCAGGGTTTAGCACCACCTCAGGCACCAACCACCTTGTGCTACGTCTGTCCAGCATCCTCCCCCGCCACCACGTCAGGTGGCAGGATGTTGATGGACTGTGCTGTCAACTGAGGTGGTAATCAGTTGACAGCTCAGCGCCCCTCTTCACCCGAGTGTTTAGAACATATGGCTGCAGATGTGATGATACAATTACACACACTGGTGCCACCTGAACTTATGGATACCCTTATGTTCGAACATGGTGTTTGTTATGGAAAAACTGTGGTTTGCATAGAAGTCCAGTAGGAGAAGAGGTTTAGATCTGCCAGGCCATTCCTCCCAGTCACGCCCCTGCAAGTCTCACTGTCATTACCCACATGACCATTGAAATCTCCCAGTAGGACAACAGAGTCCCCAGGTTGAGCAACCTCAAGCACCCCACCCAGGGACTCCAAGAAGGCTGGGTACTGTGAACTGTCATTCGGCGCATAAGCGCAGATGACAGTCAGAGCCCATTCCACGACCCGAGCAGGGAAAAGACCCTCTCGCCTACCGGGTGAAACCCCAACGTACAGACAGCAAGCTGAGGAGATACTAAGATACCCACCCCGGTCCGCTGCCTCTCACCAAGGCCAACTCTCCAGGAGACTGGTTCCAGTGTCCAACCCATGCGTTGAGGTGAGGTGAGACTATATTTAGCCGGTAGCTCTCAACCTCAGGCAGGGTGAACTATTCCCTCGATCTTCTGCTCATAGGGGTTTTTTTGTCTGGTCTCTCACCCATGACCAAAAGACCCCGGACACACAAACCCCTCCACCACGTTAAGGTAGCAATTCAAATTTGTTTTTACATTCCAGAAAAAAACTAATTTCTAATTTGATTCTGTCTTGCCACTTCCTGTCATTGCAACCCTGTTCTCCACCACCTAAGAATGTCTGTCTTACTACCACTACGTGAGAAGCTTCCATGTTAAATATAGTGGTGTGAAAAAGTGTTTGCCCCCTTTTTGATTTCCCCCTTTTTTGTATGTTTATCGCACTAAATGTTTTGGATAAAACCAATTTAAATATTAGACAAAGGTAACACGAGTAAACACAAAATGCAGTTTCTAAATGAAGGTATTTATTATTAAGGGGGGGAAAAAATCCAAACCTGCATGTGAAGTAGTGACATGCTGGCTCCTTTTGCTGTGCTTCTGGTCTCCCTTGATACTCACCTTGTGTTTCTTCTTGCATTCTTGTATTGCTCTTGCAGTTTTTCACTTGAAAACCTCACTTAGAACTTGTCTGTTTGGAACGTCACTTACATGTAGCCTTTGGATGCCTCCTTTAACTCAGCTACCTGCTGCAGCAAGAACATTCACTTGCCTGTTCATAACCTGCCTACCCACTCTCCACCTGTTCAGCTGTCTGGAACTCTCTTGCTGACTGTGTACTTTCTCCATGCTCAGCTGACCTCTCATTAAGTAAGACAAAATCAGGTTAATCTACAACTAAACACTACAATACCTACCTGTTGGATGTTTTTTCCTTATTTTTGCTATGTTTTTGCACATTTTCTATACTTTTAACACACTTACTTCAGATTATCAAATTATTTTTAATATTAGACAAGAAATAAATAAACTGTTTTCAAGCATGATTGCATTATTAAGGGAAAATAGCTATCCAAACCTGGCTCAATGTATGAAAGTAATTGCCCCCTAAAAATAGCAATTTGTTGCGCACCCTTTGGTAACGAATGCCGAGAATGCCAACGAAGCATTGGTAATAACTGGCAATGATTTTTGTTTTTTTACATGGCTGTGGAGAAAATTTGGCCCCCTCTTATTGTTTTGTCTTTTTGGTTAATTTGACCACATTCAAGGATTTTTGACTGTTAACTGTCATGACACCAAGTTTGCGATGACTCACTGGCAGGACGCAGACCAATCAGAGTTTATTAAACAAGTTTGGAATCAAGGTAGAAAACAAATGAGTAGATTGAATGGAGGCTAGTGAGCAGGGCTGAGGCAGGCTGGATCACAGGGACTCACTACACACACACAGTAGCTTGGAAGGCCTCCTTTACGCTAAGCAGCCTGCACAGAAGCACAAAGAAATAATCCAGGAAAGACCAAACATGAAATTGACAGCAAAGCTACTGAACCTGAGATGTTTCCACAGGTGAAGCAATGACCTGGTGGCAACTGAGGAAAACCTTCAGCCTTAAGCAGACTAAAGAATTCATAGATTACACATGAGCAAGGTGAGTAAATCGGCCTAATCAGTAAATCAATCCTGCCTCATCAGGAGAGTGGAGGACCACAATGACGGAGCCGCCTTCTGAAAACAAGCCATTAAGAAACCAAAACACACTCATACGGACAGAGAGTGAGAGAAAAGCTAGAAAAAGGGCAAGCCAACACGGGAGGACTAGAGGACCGTGACATGAATCTCAAACCAATTTTAATCGGGACTTTAACTAGACTGCTCCATAAACTCAATCTGTTTTAAAGGAGTCCAGAGCTAGACTTGCTGATGTATTTTGGATCCTTATCCGTGTGTTCAGGGTCGCCCAGGTCCTGAAGCAGCACGTTAGCCCAAGGCCATCACCCTAGCACTACCATGGCTAACTGTATGTATGATGTTCTTATGAAATGTGTTAGTTTTATGCCAAATGTAAGTTCAACTTTTTCTCATCAGTAGTTTTGGTAGTCCAGCCGCTCCTGGGAAATTACTGTTCCAAGTTTTCTCTTTTTGCACTTTTCATGCAAATAAAGAAAAATGGCACCACTAAGGGAGAACACAGCCACCCTACAGAGGAAGCTCAAATCCGCTGTTTGTATCTGCGATCTCCTGCTTTCCATCACCAACCAAAGCTCGTGACAATAGGTGAACATGGTACATCTGAAACGTTATCGTTGTTTAAAAAATACTTGTGTTATCACTCACAGTGTAACGTCTTGGCACTCTCCTGTGGATGCTGGAGAGTCTGGATGTTTTTTGTAGTGAGTTTCTCATCCAAGGTTGACAGATCACGTGTGCCTTGTCCTCCACCTGTATTCTTTTTTTCTTGTAGTCTGTTAGTATTTTTCACTTTATCAACTTCGATTCCAAACTGACACGTGTTGAAATTATATTCACGTCCACATCACTTTGTATTTATTTATTTAGACTGTCATTTTTGGAAAGCTGTGCCTCTTCTGGCTTCCTCCTTGGGCCTCAGACACAGACTACAGTCAGACTTTAACATTATTTTTTGCTGTCGAGGTGCAGGCTTCTGCCTTTTCCTGTCTCCACCGGGAGGTAAATGTATCTCCTTATACAGAGAAACTGGGGTCGGGCAGTATGCAGATAATATGGAAACTGTTTGCACAAGACTGTTGCCTCAGAATAACTCCGATTTACTAACATTATTACTAACTTGCATGTGGTGGTGAACAAGATAGGCCGTACACACGTTTCGTAAATCTGACTGTGATTTTGCAAACTAATTTTTTCACAGGGTAAGTTTGATAAAACTTGGCTGAAACGGGATCAAACAGTAGGATTGAAAGCAGACATGCGAGTTATTCAAAAGAATTAAGGTGTTGCAATGCCCTGTCAAAGGCAATGACTCAGCCTGACTGAAATGCTCAAAAACCATAATAAACTGAAACAATGTCTCAAACAAGAGGGAGGAAGTTTTTTCCATAAGAGCTCAGGATTGTGGAGTCACGATTGCAATGCAAGCCCACACTTATAAAGAAACAGACATAGAGGTTACTTTGCGGTTTGAAATGAACAATGGTGAGTTGCTCAGTTCTAAAATGAAACAGTCATGCATAAAACTGGAGAAAAGCCCCTTTGGGAATGTGGTGAGATTTTTGTCCTTTCCAGCTTGGAAGCAGCAACAAGGAGATGAGATTGTGCAGCCAACAATGCATGTCTTGGATAAAAGTTAGAGGAAGAAGCAAAAACATCACTTTCAATCACATTTTGAAAAATCTGTTGTGTGACCGCAGCGGTTTTACTGGTATGCCACCATTACAGCAGATTTAACCATTAAGGTTACATGTTATATGGGTGTTGCTGTGTTACAGAGCTTAGATGTGGGAGTTATCTTGACTGTAGCTTGTGGCAGCATAGATAGAATGACAGAAAATATTTAGATGTGTTTGTTTGTTTCTTTTTTAAACAGTTTATGAACTATGACAGTGTGATCCTGACCGTTACACTTCTGGCACACATCGAACTGTTGCATGGTTAGAGGCTGCATCGCTAATGCAAAAATGTCTTTATGTTTTCAGAAACCAGCTTATGAAATGCAGCAGTGTGATTGTGAATGGGTACACAGACATTAGAACATTACTTAAATTGTATTTATATAGCACCAAATCATATCAACAGGGCACTTTCTACTGTAAGGTAAAGACCCCACAATAATACAGACAGTCAGCAAGCACTTGGCAACAGTGGGAAGGAAAACTCCCCTTTGACAGGAAGAAATCTCTGGCAGAACCAGACTGGCTGGAGGAAGACGAGACAAAAAAGAGAGCAGCAGATTAAGAAGAGAGATTAATAATAAGTAATGAGTAAATGCAGAGTACCCACATATTGAGTAAAAAAAGTTCCCACTTTTTTAAAGCATAGTCACAACCGGATCACTGGAATACTCTGGAAGAGTATGGAAAGTATAAACATTTCATATTTAGTCGATGTAACATGGTAAAAACAGTGAAAGCGTCGATCTGCAGCTTAGTGCAGCCGCTACGCACGAAGCTGCGGGGGAGAGGAAGGAGGAGGAGGAGACAGCGATTGCTCTATTTCTGACGTCAGAATCTTGCCGCAGAGATAAGCCGCGAGGCTTAATATTAACTACAATGTTCCTTCTTTCAAAAAGAGCGACAGCGCGCCAAGGGATTGTCGAGCTGATGAACAGAGACGCTTTGCGAGACGCATTCCAAACACTTTTCTCGTTCTGCGCACCGACTCTGGCGCAGTGCACGAAACAGAGCCCAAACTATGAGCTGAGCAGATAAGAGCTGTGGTGGAGGAATTGGCCAGCGGTCGTGTAAACGCACAAACGGAAGATGGGAACGGCGGGCGAGGATCTGCTCGTGACACTCCAGATACTACCCGGTTTCTTTTCCAACTGCCTCTTCCTTGCCCTGTACGACTCGGTGGTTCTGCTGAAGCGCGTCGTTTCGCTGCTCAGCTCTCGGTCCGCCGGCTGCGGAGAGTGGCGCCGCATGCTGACCTCGGCGGGACTGCGCTCCATCTGGAACAGCTTCCTCCTGGACGCCTACAAGCAGGTAAACTTTTTATTTGGGTAGGGTCTAAGTGCTTCGAGTGCCTCGATGCAGTGACGTCATTCAAGTGCAGTCCAAAGTGGTGTAAAAGACACGAAGTGTTTCTTAGCGTCTGCTCGCTCACCTGCCTACACGGCCGTGTGCACGAACGTTTGCGGCACGCCCTCGGAAAACTTGGTTTTTCATTGTCTTCGCGCAGATGGAGCAGAACTTGTTTTTCGCGTTTGGAGCTGTGCGTGTGTGTGCGTGCGCGTGGAACAATACAGTTTGCACAAAGGGCTGGCCATAACAAGAAGCGTTACAGAATCGCGTGACCAAATAGTTAATGTTTTATCACTACAATACTGTGTAACACGAGTATTATCAGAGCAAATACAGGTTATCACGTTAATCGCGTTGGATAGAAACTGGTTGCAGTTCATGTGGAGGTGCAGCAGGTGGCCCCCGTCCTCACAGCTGTGTAACTTTCTGCTGTCAGGAGGCTGCTGCTGCAAATTCGCTGCTAATGTTTCAAAAAGCTGATTTTGTTACGTCCTGGTGATACTGTGGCGTTTATACTACAGAGATATGTGGATACATCACAACCTGCAAAATGAAACAACATCTGTCGTTCAGCTGCTTTGATCAGACAAAATTACCAGAAGACAAATATTTTACCCACAAATTGTGTTTTTGTTTTGTTGTTTGTTTGTTTTTTTGGGGGGACTCCATAGTGCCCAGTGTCTCACCAGTGCCTCCTGTGGAACGAGAAACCGCAGAGTGGGAGTCTTTGATTATATAAGAAGTTCTCTGCATATTAATTTATATTACAGTTATTAATAAGCTCACACTATAACAACAGCTCTTGTCTAAAACTGGTTTAGCAAAAAAGTTCTGCTGGAAAATCATTAGTTATTGTATTAACTATTCGTATATGTCTATATGTCTATACACAAGTGTGTGTGTGTGATAGCCAGACTATAGTGTGTGTCCCTTGGCTTTGTGCCTTGGACCCACTCTTTTAGCACAACAGCCTGGGCCTGTGGGTATGTAGGGGCCCCTTCTCATGTTAGCACACATCAAAAAAACGTTGTATCTGAAATGAACTGTACACTTTTCAAAGTGTACAACTTATTGTGCTATTGTAATGTAAAGTATGACAGAGGCTTAGCGAGGACCCAGGTTCCTCTATGCGTCCACTGTGCTATTAGTTAAAAAAGAAGCCACTGACAAATCTCTGGGGATTAACATGTTCTGTTAAGCCTCCGCACAGCTGTGGCACATCCAGGTACCACGGCTGTGTGCAGTTTTCCTTTCAGGCCTTCGTTTACGATTACGCAGTCTACGCCTGACTGGCATCTGTCAGCGTTTCTGTGAACTGTAAAATGTTCAGGAATCTCCTTTAAATCTTACGAATAAGGAATTAATAAAACGTACATGTGAATACTGCACAGCACGACAGCTCCAGCCTGAACGTCATGATTGAGGAGTTCCTATTGGCAGTATTCATTCTGGGAAATATGTCACAAGAGATTAACTTTGAGTCTGTCTCCGTACCCACATTTTCCATCTTGTAACTGCCAAAGGCCCACTATAAGACCTCGAAGCCTGTTTTACCTCCAAGCAGTTCTTGGCAGATATGCTGCATGGTTCGTTCCTGCAGTAAAGACAAAAAAAGTACTTTTCCTGTGCCAAAGCAAGAACCCAGTACGTAAACATCACAGTCTGTCTATCTGTCTGCCTACATGTTTCTTTCAATATTATTACGTAAAAACTGACAGGCCAAACTTGGAGAGAATGTGGTGTGCAGCACGCAGGGATCGGGGTCGGCATAGTGCACGTGGTCCAAGGAGCTCTTCAGAGAAGCTTCCTCGGATGAGAGGTGAAACGTCTTCAAGCAACTTAAAGAAGTCCACATATGTATTTTAGCTTGATGACAGTATAACAAACTGCTTAGTAGGGCTGCACGATTTTGCATAAAATGAGAATCACGATTTTTTTTGCTTAGAATTGAGATCACGATTCTCTCACGATTTTCTTTTCCAGTATAAATATTTATTGCACTTATTAACTGCACATCAACTGCGTAACAGTTGAGACTGAACATAAAACCAATTCCGTCTCCACCGTTGCTCGACGCTGCGTGTACAGAGCAGGTAGTGCAACAATAGAAAATATTGCGGGACGGCACTGTGTAGCGTTTGTCTAGGGTGTTGATCATTTTCCTAAATCCCTCGTTTTGCACAGTGTTGATGGAGCCATATCTTTGGTCAGGTGATAAGTGATAGCCTCCGTAATTTCTTTGTGCCTGCGGGAGTTCGACGGGTATAGGGAAGCGCTGTATAAGGTTCCCGTTATTGATGTTTGGGTGGTTGACCGGGACGGATTTTCTCCTGTCACTTTCTTCGTCATCCCTGACGTGCTCTCCGTTGTTTTTTCCCTGCTAATTTTAGCATCACACGGCACAGCTTCTGTATCACGTGGTATAAGGCTCCGCCCTTGTCATTTGTTGAGCAGGAAGAGTGAGCGCTTGTTTTCATGCAGTACGTCCCGGATCAAAATGCGGTACAATCGTCATCTATTAATTTCTAGTATCAGCTGATGTTTGCTGGAGCCACAGCTGTAAAGCTGCTGGTCATGATATCGGTTTGGTTATCTGGTGAGAGGGAAACATGAAGATGAAACCAGGAGATGTCCTTACTGGATCATCAGAGCTGAACAGGTGATGGAGAAACAGGTTTACCTTTTAGGTGACATGAATGAGTTGAAGGGAAGTTATGAACTGTTTCTGAGAGACAAATAACACCAGGATCCTTTTCTAAGTAGCTGACAGCTGGTAACTGTGCAGGGGCGGGTCTAGCAAAGTGTTGCCAGGGGGCAGGTAGGGCATTAACAGGGAGAGGGGGGCACAAAGAAATACTTTTCTTTCTTATTCTCATTTAAAATGTCTCGCTTTTAAAAAATAATTATCTGAATCTTACAACAAACGATTGATAGATTGATGCATATATACCATCAGAACAGTGAACATCACTGTCACAACAGTGTTTATTTTCATTCAAAGGCTTTATGATTTTTCCTATAATGGTGGGCCGGTCTCTAGTCAAAATGCCTGGGACGATTTTTTTGTCCCAGTCCAGCCCTGTATGCAGCTCATCTGCAGTCTGGTGTTGCCTACATCTTCCTATTCAGAAGGCAGAATTTCCGAGTTCTGAGTACAATCGAAAGCACCACGACTGCAGTTTTTGTGTTGGATGTAAAAGGCGCACATGACGCTGTGACGTAGGCTAGAATCATGGCAGCAGTCAATGACGGTCCAGGCGTGGGATTTCTCTCGTGGAAATATGCACATTATCTTTTCCTTTCTATTGGTAGGTGGCACAGTGCACTGTGGCAAGTAAGCAAGCTAGAAGACTGCAAAGTTATGGAAGCAACACATTAACAAGAGAATTCTGAGTAAAACCAAAGTTACTTTCCCTAGTAACTAGTTACTTTGAAAGTAACGAGTAACTTGAAGTAACTGAGTTACTTTTGAGAGAAGTAACTAGTAATGTAACTAAGTTACTATTTTAAAGTAACTTACCCAACACTGGACATACTGGATTCATTTTGAGAAAAGTGTTCTGTGTAATACTTTTTTTGAGTTACAACCCCAACACTGGTCACAACAAAGTGGGGAAATGAGCTCACAGCAGGCGATTAATCTGCCCGAACCACCTCAGCTGGCTCCTTTCGATGTGGAGCAGCAGCGGCTCTACTCTGAGCCCCTCCCGGATGGCCGAACTTCTCACCCTATCTCTAAGGGAGAGGCCAGCCACCCTTCGGAGGAAGCTCATTTCTGCCGCTTGTATTTGCGATCTCGTTCTTTCGGTCACTACCCACAGCTCGAGACCATAGGTGAGGGTCGACCAGTAAATTGAGAGCTTCGCTTTTACACTCAGCTCTCTCTTCACCACAGCAGAGGTGCAGCGTCCGCATCACTGCAGCCGCTGCACCAATCCGTCTGTCAATCTCCGGCTCCCTTCTCCCATCACTCACGAACAAGACCCCGAGATACTTAAACTCCTCCACTTGGGCCGGGAACTCGTCCCGACCCGGAGTGGGCACTCCACATTTTTCTTTTTTTTTTGTATATTAGCTTATTTAGTTGTATTTACTCAAAATTACTTCTGTAATTTTCTTTCTTACAGGCCAGTGGGTGCAAAGTCGACTCTTTGACTTGTTTAAAATCACAGCCTCCTATTTTCAATACCAATGCAGAAATGCCTAATCTCGCACTCGTGTATATATCTATATATATATATGGAGATATATATATATATATATATATATATATATATATATATATTATATATATGTATATTGTGTGTGTGTGTGTGTGTGTGTGTGGTGTGTGTGTGTTGTGACATATTATAACAATACTGTCAAATCTAAATCAACCCCATACTGAAATTCCAGCACAATGCCAGATGCTTTGCAATAGCTACAGTTAAACTACACCAGGCCCAATATGCCGAAAAAAGCAGAAATGCAAATCCCAGTTCTCCTTCTTCTTCTTCATGTGCACACAGTCTACATTAAGTGTTTGTCTCTATTTTACCTCTTTAGGTGAAACTTGGCTGTGAGGCACCCAATTCCAAAGTGGTGAAGGTGCCTGATGGCCCTCGGTGGAGCAGCACCATCAGAATCCAAAATGGGGGTGAGTGCAGACTTCTGGATTTTGAGTCATCAGATCGCCCCCTGGTGGTCAACTTTGGCTCAGCCACCTGACCCCCCTTCATCAGCCACCTGCCGGCTTTCCGGCAGTTAGTGGAAGACTTCAGCGATGTGGCTGATTTCCTGTTAGTGTACATTGATGAGGCTCATCCATCTGATGGCTGGGTGGCCCCTCCCATGGGTTCTTGCTCCTTCAGTTTCCGGAAACACCAGAACCTGGAGGAAAGGATGGGAGCAGCACGTCAACTCACTGAGCACTTTTCTTTGCCGCCGCAGTGTCAACTAGTTGCTGACTGCATGGACAATAATGCTAATGTGGCTTACGGTGTGTCCAACGAACGGGTGTGTATAGTGCAACAAAAAAAGATTGCCTACCTGGGGGGCAAAGGGCCATTTTTTTACAATCTGAAGGATGTGCGCCAGTGGCTGGAACAGAGTTATGGTAGACGGTAGGAGGATTAAAAGTGCCTTTTTAAATTTTTGAAAACAGAGATTATTTGGTTTTGTAAGAATGTGTTGTGATGGTATTTTTACCATAAAGCTGTAACGAAGGGTCCCTTTTACCAAAAAAGGGGGGAAAAGGGCAAAGGCAAGAGACAACTCAACCAGCATCTTAATCAAGTCAACCTCACCCTCCTCACCTCAAGCCTTACCTCCTGAACTAAAGTCAAGTCTTTTCCATACAAATATTGTGCATAAACGTGCGTGTTTATTTCAGATTTTGTCCGAATTACTTACTGTCAGCAGATCAGATATGCGACCCTCCCGTCCCCAGACAGCTGACAAGAGCAGTGAAACAACAACAGCAGTAGCTGGGATGATGTTATTCCAGCTACACACAGTTTTAGTATTTCTTAGTTTGGTAAAAATGTTATTACATCTCACCTGATGAATGTGTTATTGAGACTGAATCTCTAGAAGACTGCGAGTCAACTGCTTTCAAAACCTTGAGATAACAGCCACATTAAATCTAGTAAATCTAATTTGATAATGAGCACTGAACGCAATCCAAAATACGACGTGTAGGCACAGTGAATAAGTACATACACAGATTATTGTTCGAAGCATCGGATCACGACTGCACATGTACTTTGCATGTAGACACAGACTGAAGGGAGCCTTGTAAAAATCACATTTATAGTTGATTTGCATGGTTTGCAAAGGAAGAAGCACTTTTGTTGACTTTATGACCAGATCTTTTTCCAGGAGGTTCCGTGGGCTGGACTGCATGGAAAACTCTAGGCAGACGCTCAGGGGGATGATGGGTATTACCAAGTGCAAAATTTATTGTCAGTAAGTGAAGCGTGTATCTTTCCGAATGTTGTGTACTGAATGTTCGATGGTTTGGCCAAGTCTTGTAAAGTGATGGTTTGGTTAAACTCTTATGCCATGAGTAAACTGCTTTGGGTTAAGGTTAGGTTGCATTCACAATTTCACATGTAACTGGAAGTCATTACCTTTCAAACCAAGTCTTTGCTTTTGGCTCTTTGTTATAAGATATCCATTTAGATACGCAATAAAGATGAACAGTTCAATAAAGCGGTACTAGTAAACCTAACCCTAGCCCCATACTTGTCATTGGTGGCTCTGTGGATGTTAATAGACATGCTGTTGCATCTATGTCACTTCCTTTAAACACTCTGAGAAAAGGCTTAAAAGGGTGATCAACTTTTGGTTGAGCATTTCATTTGAAGTTAAAATAAATAACTGGCAGTATTAATGGAAATGCATCAGACTTTGAGCACATTACAAACGTGGATAAAATGACTGTTATCCAGCTATTACTCTGACAACAGGGGAGATGCACTTGGAGCCTTTAGCTGTGTGTGCCTATAAACAAATCAGTCACCTAAGCTTTGTTCATGAACTATCAAGTGATCTGCACCTTCGGTCAAAAGTACTCCCCCTAACTAACAGAAGAGCTCTGTTTTTGTTTTTTAATTAATATCTTTTCAAATATTCATTGATAAAATACAATTTCTTCACATTAGCACAAAATGTTTTGTTTTAGAGTCAGATCTCTCCTGCATACAGCTCTCTCTCTCATGTCTTGTGAAGAATTCATTTCATGAAGATTTCATTTGTAAATGCATATTTAACAGCTAAATGTAGATGTAATCTCAGATTTAAATTCATATTTCTCAAAATATGAACAGTGGAAGTTCAGTAGCTGTTCGGGTGATTCTTTTCAAATGAAAGCTCCTTCGAACAGATGCTTTGTCCTGGTCACAGTGACAAAGGTGTGCAAATGAAAACCTTTGACGAAAGAGTCCACAGCTCAGTCTCTGGTTGGATAGAGAGCAGCACCTGGTCAACGTGACGCAGATCCAAAGCATCTGTTTTCATTGTCACTTTGCTAATGTCTCAATGACTGATATCAATAGCTCTATTTTCCATTCTCTTTACTGTACTTTGCCATTATTTGAAGCGTAATGTATATTTTTATATGTCGAAGGAAAAATAAGTGGAAAATAAACATGAATGTGTTTGTCTGGAATTCTTTTATATGTTGTCTCTGCACCCAGTGCACAAAAAAGTCCTTTGCTTCAGCATTTCAAATAAACAGCATAATGTGTTTACTGCAAAACTTCAAAAAATAGAGTAGTTTACATCCAGGGATCGAAGATGCATCCATCACTTTCCTCTTATCCTCGTCAGGGTCGGGGGGTGGGGAGCATGTCCCAGGCAGGGTACACCCTGGACGGGTCGCCAGTCTGTCCCAGGGGTGGATCGAAATTCTCCTTTTCCAGAAATCCAGAAAGGACATTTTATAATGTTTTATTTACTTTCAGTGGGACTTTTTTTTTACTCTCCAAAAATAAATATGAATTATGAACTTGTACTGTGAAACTGGCCATGCAGATAAATAACTGCAGGAGCCATTTAAAAAGTCCAAACACCAAGAAAGTTGTTAGACAGAGGGGATTTTTTTCAAACTTCTATTTCCTAATTTATTGAGGAATCTTAGCAAACTTATTAACTAAAACTAAAAAGTAGATGTGTGATATGTTGTAACATGCAGCAGGTTTGCAAAATGAGGTGAAATCTTGCGGACACTCACCTGATCTACTAAAGCACAATCTTGAGAAGTCATTGATCCTCGTTCTTCAAAACACTGTGTGCAAATCAACCTCTAATATTCTCTTCTGATGATAATGAGTCCCTCTCAACATCAAAAGTACATCTTCATTTGTACAGCTGTCGTCAGCAGCCTAAAGTAATAATTATAAGAAATGCTTTCATATATAGCTGTTATTAACAGCTGCTCCACCACATACTGCAGTTCTGGTGTTGTAGGTCAGGTACAACACTGACACCATGAGGTCAAGTGGGGTCATGTACAAACCTGGTTGTTTTATTTTTGTTTGATAAGAACATTTTCTTAATCTTTGTCATTTCACCATCTGACAGAAGTTTATTTCTTATAAAGGATGTTTTACACCTATAGATGAGCACAGCCAGGTGTCAAGAATCAGGAGTTTGGTTGTTTCTGCTCTTGATTCACTTAAAGCTTGTGTGGTGAACATACAAACCTGACAAGCACACATTGTTTGGGCCTTTTAAGAATGTTGTTAGTATGTTTGGATAAATGTCAAAGACTTCAAAGACCGGGCTCTAGGCGTGTGACAAAAGCTGCAGTCAAGACTAACTGCTTACAGTGAGCTTCTGTGTGTACACTCACATCTATTAAAGCACATCCTGGTTGAATCAACTATTAACGATCCTGTTTGTTCAGCTTCACTTATTCTGTATTATTTCATGGCATCTCCTTATTTTCTTTTCTCATTTCATTGTATAGTGACCCAAATATTCTGACGAAGCTTACATATAATGTCATAGAAGTCCAAATGAATATATACTGATTATATACAGGACATATTGTGTTTATATATTGAACATATTTATGGGCACCCTGCTAAAAGAATGTGGTTGTATACGACTGATAGTTTTAGATTAAGATTCAGGCTTTCATGGTCCCGGGTCTTCTCTTGTTTTCTTGCTTTTTCTCTGTCATGTCTGTGTTGTTGCACACGTGTTTGTTTACAAACGTTCCCACATCCTTATTAGTTACCCACCCGTCAAAAATCAGCTGATTAACTCACCTGCTCCTCATTGGGTCGTTGTGCCAGCTATTTCTATTGGTATTCTATTGAACACGACACAAAGCCATCTTTGACAGGCACGTTAGAAGCATCTCGACCTACTGTGGTTTTGTACAATCCATCAAATCCACCAAGTTTTTATCAGAAGCGATTTTTGGTTGAAAAATGATGTCCTGGTTCAGCCAAAGAGGATAGATAACGTTTGTTGTACCAACTCTTTGTAGCTCGATCAAGTCTTAAGGACTGGCTCTGGCAGTGATTCTCCGTGGATTGTTTCCTCCAGCATGGTGGTAAATTGGCTCCTCTTGTTTGATGTTTGCCTTCATATGTTCTGCTTGGTTTTCATCTGGTCTCTGGTTGACTATGGAACTTACCTGCCTTGTCCCATGGCAGTTCTGTTCACTGCTAGACCCAGTCCTTGTTGTTCTTGCAGCTATCCACCTCACTCCAGTAAATACTACGCTTTGGATAAGCAGTAGAGAGTGAGCACTGACAGTCCTCTCCCTCTCAAGTACCCTCCCTGGACCTCAACTTCAGACTCTTCATTTATAGTAACGGAAGCTGATGAAGGCCTCAAGTATAGCAATGATTTAGAAACACCTTAGCTTTCTCTTATAATGAAGAATGCATTTCTTAAAAATATGACTGTTAGCATGTTGTATTTCCATAAAAGCAGAGGTTAAAGTGGACCGGCACAATCTGGAACAGCCTTCCAACACATTCAGGTAATGAGCAATTAAATCTGATAGGCAGGTGAATGCATACTACTATTGAATTATTTTTTCATGTGCTGCAGCTTAGCAGCCCTTCCAGTGATAGCACTGAGATACATCCTCTGTAAATAAGAAAGTAATGACATCCCACAGCTAGCTTACACTTCCAGTACACCCTTTGTTCTTCCCCCTGAGGTGCAGATATAAATAAATTTGAAGTCGGAGTATTTCAGCATTTAGCTAGTACTACAAAATAAGAGCAAACATAAGCAGAGTAACGTTTTTTAGAGCGTCAGGTAATTTCAAATGTAACTTTTCAAACATCTCAACAAATGCAGCCAGTTTGGCACAAAAAGTATCTGTTAGTCAATGTTTAATGCTGCTCGAAAAAAAAGTGCAACAGTGAGAGATGAAGAAAGACAGGACAGGACATTTACTGCAAGCTAAAGTGGTTAGTTTGCATTACTGTGGTGAAATGCACAGCGATGTACTGTGATGGGACTGGAGCAGGAGCAGGCTGTGGCGTTCATGGTCAATATTAAGTTACATCACGGATAACAGAAATCAATTCATACTTAAGGTAAAGACCAAGATGATCCAAATGTTACCTCTGGTAGTACCTTTATGCTCTCGGAAATCAGTCATAAACTTATGTAACATGTGGTTACATCTTGTTCAATTCACTTGCTTGAATCCACAAAGAGCAGTGAGACGGGAGTAACAGCAAACTGATCACAGCGTGAACACAAAACTCTGCTTAATCTCACAAAGAAGTTGTTATGACTTAATAAATGTGACGGATTTTGCCCCCATGCTGCACTGCATACCCAATGTTCAGATTAAACAGGTAAAATGTTAAAAACAAGCGACCTATTCTCCAACGATATCTCCAAGAAGTTTCACCCTCAAAACAGTGATTAACCTGCAACACTGAAGACACCATGAAATAATAAATATGGAGTTTTCTGTGAGCTGAATATGATTTGACCTAAAGCCACAGTTGAGTATCTGTCAGCACATCGAGGGCTGATCACCTTTAGCGGGCCCGCCTTGAGACTTACTGGGTTGTAATTTTCCAAAGGCTCATATGTCTACAACATGTGGATATTGTACTGTGTACCTGTCTCACGGTCTCCTGGGGCCTGTACTGATAATTATAATTTTTTCAGAGGAGAACTGCAAAAATGA
Organism: Haplochromis burtoni; assembly: GCF_018398535.1. Classification (NCBI taxonomy): domain Eukaryota; kingdom Metazoa; phylum Chordata; class Actinopteri; order Cichliformes; family Cichlidae; genus Haplochromis; species Haplochromis burtoni. The sequence continues at coordinate 780,422 of NW_024582612.1, read as the reverse complement.
TTTGGTAAGCATACTGTTAAAGGTTTAGTGTCATCACTAATGATCCGTTAAACTGTGGGTTTTTTAGAGGTAACCAGAAGGTGTTAATTTTAGCTAATAGAAAAATTAAAGATAGATTCCTTGTCAAAAAAGAAAATTACAGACAAAAATGACATGAATAAAAAAGTTTTTCAATGCCAGTAACTTCTTTCAGCATTGTTGTCATGACAATTTCAGTGTCAAAGAAATGAAACAAAAGAAATATACAACATAGATGATGATTCACATAGAATGCTCAAAGGGCGTTGTCTCCTTATTTTGCCAGGCACTTTCACAACCTCAGTCTCAGTTCTAATTTCCTATTCGTCAGAAGAATGTTAAATGCTTAATGACAGTGGACTCATCTCTGTGCTTGTCCTGCTAGACCTCAGTGCAGCGTTCGATACTGTCGACCATAATATCCTATTAGAGCGATTAGAACATGCTGTAGGTATTACAGGTACTGCGCTGCAGTGGTTTGTATCATATCTATCTAATAGACTCCAGTTTGTGCATGTAAATGGAGAGTCCTCTTCACACACTGAGGTTAATTATGGAGTTCCACAGGGTTCAGTGCTAGGACCAATTCTGTTTACATTATACATGCTTCCCTTAGGCAGCATCATTAGAAGACATAGCATACATTTTCACTGCTATGCAGATGACACCCAGCTCTATCTGTCCATGAAGCCAGATAACACACACCAATTAGTTAAACTGCAGGAATGTCTTAAAGACATAAAGACCTGGATGGCCGCTAACTTTCTGCTTCTTAATTCAGATCAAACTGAGGTTATTGTACTCGGCCCTGAAAATCTTAGAAATATGGTATCTAACCAGATTCTTACTCTGGATGGCATTACCTTGGCCTCCAGTAACGCTGTGAGGAACCTTGGAGTCATTTTTGACCAGGACATGTCCTTCAACGCACATATTAAACAAATATGTAAGACTGCTTTCTTCCATTTGTGCAACATCTCTAAAGTTAGAAATATCCTGTCTCAGAGTGACGCTGAAAAACTAGTTCATGCATTTATTACTTCCAGGCTGGACGACTGTAATTCATTATTATCAGGATGTCCAAAAACTCCCTGAAAAGCCTTCAGCTGATCCAAAATGCTGCAGCAAGAGTCCTGACAGGGACTAGAAAGAGAGCGTGTACATCATCCATACAAGGTCTTGTCTAAGAGGAATAGCGCTGTATTAGCCCCACAGAACAGTTTACTTGTGGTTCGTAAGACATTTGAAAGTAGAGGCAGAGCCTTCAGCTTTCATTTGAGGAGAAAAGCTAAAAGTTTTTATAGTTTTTAAACTGTTTTCCTCTAAGAAATAGTATGCCTGATTCTGTGATGAGATTTGTGGTAAATGTCAAAACGGTACAGTATTTTAGTGAAGACTAACGACAGTGAAGACTAACCATATTTACCCAACGAGTACAGTATAACGTCTGAAGAAAAAAAGTTTTATTTGTTATCAAACTGATGGAAAAAGGTTATGAAAAGTAACAATTGTGACAAAAATGTGATTTCTAAGAAAAAGACTGCACCTGGTGACTTAATGACAATGACAGGTAATGGAAACATAAAAGGACAATTAAGCAATGATTTATGGTCCCACAGAATTTGTCTTTCCAAACTTTGAAGGCCCATTCTTTTGTTGTCTCTTTGTCATAAATCTGATGTTGTTCTCTCCAAAAAACTTAAAATGAAACTAAACAAATCAGTACTGTCACCCAGAACAAGAAAGTCATGGTACAGAAGAAAGGGCACGTTGTATTTGTCGGACAGTAATTAAATATTCATGCAACTTTAGAAACATCTCTTTTTAGATTTCTAGGCTAACAATACATTTTATTCTTTATGAATAGCAATATGATTCTTCACATTCTCGTTAGAGTCTTTCTCCATGTAAATTAAGAACAGTTAATAAATTTCTCATGAAATCTGTTGATAAACCATGTGTTTAGTCTGTACAATAGAGGTACTAAAAATTACAACTGTCATGGTATATGTACAATTTACTACCTACAAAGTACAACAGATAGCATGTAATAAAATATGTAAACAAATTTCTTCTTTTTTGACACAGTTGACTGCGATAGCAGATAGAATTCACACTTTCAACATTAGATTTATTTCTGTATACACATTTGTTAACAGTGTTGTAGTACTGCATTTGTCTTCTTCCTGACACCTCCATAAAAAAGAGAATGATACGCAATGAACCAACACACAATTTTGCAAAGAGAGAAGACCACCACTAGCTATGCGTCGATATTAGACCTTTTTCTTTTGCAGATTTTTCAGCAGTTTTCAGGGGCTCAGGGCAAGTCCCAATCTAATGATGACGTTTTGGCTTGTGCATTAAAGAGAACGTGGTCCAAGTCGAACACTGCATACTGGACTTGTGCTATACCATATGAATCAGGATGGCATGCATTTTACAATCACGTGTTTCTTACCGAGAGAACTGGCAAGCTCTCTCCACAAAGCTTCACTGTGTCAGCCAGACAATGAGAATAATTGTGTTATGAGGTATGCCCTCTCCATTAGTTTATACACAGAAATCATTTTCTTTTCTTGCTGTTCTTTTGTTGGGTTCTCATTAGCCTGGAGCAAAAATAGTTAAGACACAGCACTTATTTATAAACCATAAAAATTGGTAATATTTTGATACAAGAGTCCTTTATTTTTACAACCATTGTGTGCCTGACCCCCTCTTGTTAAGCACTATGTTGTTTACATGCTGAAAAGGTGTAATTTTATGAGCCTTTTGTAATTAACAATTTCACAAAAAATTGTTTAATGCCAAGGATCACGTAGCTCTAAAAGTCACTTAGGAGAATGATGCTGTGAAGTATTTCTCTACCGATAATGTCTCTGACCAGATAGAAGAGTAAGGTCTCTAAAGTTGCTATTTAACCTTGTCATTAAGCTTTTGCTTAATAGTAAGTGTGCTTTATGTTACAGTACATATCATCAGTTCAACTACTCAGCACAGTATAAGAATTTTCAAGTTCCATATTATACCATCATTTGTCATAGCTTCTCACGAGGAAACTGATAAGTAAAAGTTCTCTTAGTGCTCTCTTTCTTCGCTCTCTCGTGTACACGAAAGTCTCACAGTCACACATAATACTCCTTATCCTTGTTTTTCTGTCTCTTGTTGCTGCCTTTCAAGCTTTGCTGTTTGTCCTTCATGACAGCGCCATTGCTCTGCACAGCCGAGTTGGTTATGTAGTTCCTGCTCTCGTCCACCTGGTAGGAGCCTTCATCCCTGTTCCTGTACTTATACATGGCATATAGAAGGATGAGGATGCACAGGGCAGCGGCCGCCACTATTCCGATGACCATCCCGGTGGTGCTGCTAGATTCGCGGACCACTTCCGAGGGCCCTGGAACTCGCCTGACGCCTGGCTCTGTGGGAAGTGCTGTGGGTATATTACGGAACATTGGGGAGGTTATTAATGGGCCCCTCAGCTTGGTGCTGTCTACCTCAAAGGATGTGGGCAATGGAAGCAACGCTAGGTCGGGCCGGGGTTTTAGCTCGCGGTTATTCGTTTTGCCAGCTGGCTGTTTGGAGGGTTGCGGTGGAGGCAGAGGTGGTGGTGGTGCGGCTCTGGTCGGCGGTTCGTGCTATGGCGATAGTGGTAGTCCTACTGCGTCTGGAGATGGAAGGTTTGTTACGTATAAAAGTCTTGGTTGCATTTGCTTTGTAGTCACCTTGAAAGCCTGACGTGGACAAGGTCTTATCTGTTACCAAGAAGAAGGTTGAGTAAAAATCTTCATCATCAGTAGGGTGGCAGCTTAGACTTGAACGCTTTCCCAGAGCCATACCCCGATATCACCAAGCCATCATCATCACAATCATCGCTGCCTCGGTCCGACAAGCAAGGTAGCCCCGCCTCAGTGGCCTTGGACAGGGACTCTTTGGTGGTCTCAAAATGGTGAGGAGTGGGTGGTGGGTTGAGGGAGTGGGAATGAAGGGTGTACAAGGAGCTACAGAGGGGTGCACTAATGGATCCTCAAGTATTTTGACGACTAACTCATCTCCTGGGGTTAGAGACACACATGTAGACACGTTAGAGGGCAACGTTTTATTAAGACAGTGCAATGCATTTGACACACCTGGACTCACAACACCTCATCTCAAATCAATGATCATGACTTGGCATATCGGTTTCTAATAAATCAGTCAAAAGTGATGCACATTTATCTTTGAATCCTGCTCTAAGTTCCAAAGGAAGTAAAAATGCATGACTTATCTATCTTTGTTTAACAAACTGAAGAACAAGTTATTTCTGCAACAAGAGCAGGTAGGTGCTGTTTGACGTATATATACATGGAAGATACTGTTAATAATGTGTCCTCAAAGGTGATTTATGTCAATGGAGAGAAATGATCCACTTACTAATAGGAATGGGTACCGGTATCCGGTGCCATGATGGCACCGGTTCTGACATAAACGGTAGTAACCAGACCAAAAACCAGTGCACATTTCGGTGCTTTATTTCGGTGCTTTTTTTCCCTGAGACGTCATACACTTTAGATTCTAGCCAATCATTTTACGTTTGCAAGCGTAGTAGGCGGGTCCAGGTACGTACGTTCTTTTAGAGCAGAGCTACAGATTAAAAATGCCCAAGGCGAAGCGGTCAAAAGTCTGGCTGTACTTCACAGCAAAAGATGCAAACAGCAGCAACAAGTGCTTTAAGCTGATACTGTGATACTGTCAAAGGAGGTAACACCTCGAATCCGATGAAACACCTGGCAATGTATAGCGTTTTGTTAAAAGCCGAGAAATGCGCCGTATTTGATAGCTTGAGTGCGGGTGTGGTGCCTGTTATCTGACCCGGAGTTAGCAACATCCCCCAAGACCCTGAAGAGGAGAGTCCTGGCCCCTAGCCCTGCCAGTGTAGCAGAAATGATGAGGATGATGATGCAGCAGCAGCCGTTCTTCTCTGCGTGAGTAGCTTAATGTTCGTGTGTAATTTACGTTGAGTAGGCTAACCACGTTATTACATTAATGCATGTAAGGTGAACTAGCAAACACCGTCATAGTTACATGCGGCTGTCTTCGTGTTTGATGGCAGATGCTCCCTTCACCCTGGCCAAAAAGGCTAAAATGACCAAAGAAAAAGTGGGAAACAGCTGAACATGAGAGGTTTTTGGACAACGTTTGTCTTTTTTCCATTGTTTAAGCACCGTTTAAGCACCGGCACTGTTTCAAAAGTACCGGTTTGGCACCGGTATCGGATAAAACCTAAACGATACCCATCCCTACTTACTGACCACATTTAACAAACTCTCCAGTCCTCAGATGTAATCCATTACATTTTGTCATGCTAAATTGTGCTAAATGCAAATTACTTAAATCATATTTAGTTGAGTCGTTTTATAAGATACAGTTTTTTCTTAAAGAAAGTAAGGTAAACTGATATATCAAGCCAAAATCATTTTATCGCACATGCAGTAAAAATAATTTTGATAAAACAGATGATGCCACTATATTTCCTCGTGAAAACATTGGGAAAGGCTGAAAAATCTAAATAAAAACACAGTACAATGATTTGCAAATTATTTATAGTATATTAAAATATCCACTTTGAATTTCATGCACTTCAAGATTGGAAAAGTTGTTGAACAACAACAAAAAACGAAACAAAAACACCTAATCAGGTTATCAAGTAACATATGACTGTGTATGTAAATGACTGTCTTGGGCCCACACTCGTTTGAAATAAATGCAAACTGTGCTCTGGCCTGACTGCTTAACAGTTCTTTTTGGAGAGAGAGGCCATCTAGCTTGTTATCAAGCACAGCTAAAAGCCAGCATTTGTGATTGTGCAGGCATTGGCATTGGTTACTCGCACTGTAAACATGTTTACAAGGTATGGCATCAACCAGGCAATATTTATTACAGGAAGTCTTGCTTATTTCAACAAGTCAGTGACCACACACCTTGCACGTTTTGACATGGTGTACCAATTTTCAAGAAAGAGTTGATGAAGCTCGGCTACAAAGTGGGGTGAGGATCAGTGAGCATACCTGAGGTATTTAAACTAACCTGAGGTGTTAGTATTAGAAAGAAGAAGGAAAATGCCAGTTTAAACTGTTTGTTTGTTTGTTTTTCATTGTTGTTGTTGCAAATCATTGCATTCTGTTTGTAGTTACATTTCATACAGCATCCCAACATTTGCAGAGTTGAATTTGTACAAAAATAGGACTGATAATATTTTACACTTTGTATAAAAGGGTTTGATGTACTTATCATAGTCTGTAATCTCAAGCTGGCAACAGTCGGAGTAAACATCGAAAATGCGACTGTTACACTGACATAAAAAGTCTCCATGCAGTAGAGCACCTGTATACAGTTGTTGATGCACATACCAAATTAGATGTCAACTAAAAGCAGCAAGTATGCAACTCACAAATAATCACAAACACAACATCCACAAGCACAAAATTTAAGATGATCATTTCTATAAAACATATCCAGGGTTAAGAGATGCAGTTTGCAAGATTTTAAAACCAAAACCTGTCCTTAAGATCATTAGCTTCTAAAAAGTGTTACTACTGTATATATATTACATACACATATTCACCACTAATCAGTTATTTCTTTGGATGAGTAGTAGTGCAATACCTGCATTTTAAAAGTCATTTTAAATTTATTAACGCTTATTCTGCATGAAAGTATTCTACAACCGCGAGGATATTAACCAAAAAGGGAAATTTACACTAATGTGAACCTAATGCTTTGACTTTATCCAGACGTGAGAAGTAATAAAGTATACCATTTTGTTACTGTACTTGAGTATTTATTCCTCTGAAACATTTCTGAACACTTTCCACATTTTCAAAACAGGCTTGTTACTTTTTGTTTAAGATATCTGAAGGGTTTTACTTCATCAAACAAACTGCTGTGAGCCTAAACCGTTAATGAAAGGCAGTCTTTCATGTCACGTCATGGTGTGTCTGTTAGACTATGTGTGTGTGTGTGTGTGTGTGTGTGTGTGTGTTGCATGTTAACAAGTATAAGTGGCTTTTACGGGGCATCAAAATAACAATCCAATATGGCTTTCTGGAACAGACACCATTCACACCTGTATGATACATATAAAAGGCTGTTGTCATAGTTTAATTTACTTATATCCCTAAAGGATATATATCAAAAGGTCTCTGAGAGCAAGTGCCGGCATAACAGCTGATCGATACTGTAATGCAGAATAAGAAACGAATAAACTCTTTAAAATGACTAAGATAGGATAACCTTTATTAATGCCACACGTGGGAAATTTGAAAGAGCCAGTAAGCTACTAATACGGATGGAAGAAAGCAGCTAATTCCGAGTATATTAATGTAAAATATCACCTTGCCAGTAGTCTGACACACCTAAAATGAAACATTGGGAAAAGCCTCACATTTTACAAACTGCATCTTTGAAAATCAGTGCAAGGAGAAAACGTACAGACTGGATATCGTCAACTTACATCAACAAATTGCCCACGTGAGTTAGGCATGAGGAAAAGAATTTACAAAGGAAAAGTTGGGTAAGACTGTTGGATAGCCACTGTTAAAGGTCATTTTTATCCATTGTAGATTGTGTTCTATCTTAAAACGTGACGGTACAGGGAGGCAACAACACATACAACCACACCACATAACATAAAAAATAAACACCATAATACTGTTTTTTATCTTTTGTTTTTTCCTGGTAAATAAGTTGTTTTGTACAAAAAAATCTGTGTATCTTTTTTTCATTGCAAGAGACTTCAGTGACACCTAAAATCTATTCATGTTATAGTTTTTGCTTAATTTGACATATGTTCTTTAGAATGGATGGATGACTTTATATTGTAAAATCTCTAAAGACAAGGGAAAGGGTGAAGAGGGATTGGGACCTATGAACATATTACATAGGAAATGAGGATGATGAGGGTGACAGTGTAAGTCAGTTGCCATGTCCATGTAAAGGCAGTACGAAGCGGTCGGGCGGCATTAGAGCTTTGGGCTGTAAGGAAGGGATGGGGATATACAAACAATGAGCAATATACATGCCCATCTACAGAAAAGAACAGAAAAACTCTAACACTGACATGTCTCACAAACCCTAAACTGCAACTTCTTAGCCATGCAATTCATTCGTTTGTTTGTTTGTTTGTTTCATTACAGTCAAAATATTCTTTCTTTCTTTTTTTTTCCTCTTTTTTGTGAAAAAAGATTGTAAAAAATCTGAAAAATGGAAGAAATGTGACAAGTGGATGTGGAACTGCTTCACCTACTAATTTGTGAGTTTCTGAACAGGTTCAAACAAGTCGGACTTTTTTGCCATCTTTTGAATGTTGCTTTCATTGTGACTTAGGAGAGCTTAGTGCTGAAAGTAAAACACACAAGCTAGTCGCTGTGAAGGAGTTCCAAAGCCCAAAAAGTTAAATTATATGGAAATTGTTCACAAAATAGTAATTTATGTGTTATCTGATTTCAAAAAGAAAAACCATAAAAGAATAGAAAACAGACTTGTAAAGCCAAAAACATATTCAAAACCAATTGGATAAACTACCAAAAATATGACCAGTTAAAAACTATCAAATGAAAAATGTTAAGATGGAAGAACGAAGCCATTTAAAATTTTGCACACACTACAACCAGATGCACACAATAGAAAACAGACACTGCTGAGAAAGGTGCTCGACTGGACGACGGGCTCCTCTCTCGTGTGTTTCTTGATGACAAATCTATTTGTAATGTTAGTTTTTAAACATGAACCGGCCGTGCAGTCTGGGTGTACATCGGAGAGAGATGGTACTGGCTGAAAATGGGTTGTTATTAGAACTCTCCTTTGGTTTCGTTTTAGTTGTACTGCAGGATGTTGATGCATGCTTAAAGTAAGTTGCATTTAGGGAAAGTAGAAAAGAAACGACACAGCAAACTGGGCGCAGGTAGGACTGACCGATGTTAGAAGAACAGGAGACAGACGCTGTGTCCCAATCTCATAACCAGTGAAGTTTAAACAGGAGTTTACACTGAAAAGAAACGTGTGCTGCAAGGTTGCACACAGCCAAGCTGCAACTTTGGAAAGCCATTAGCAGTTCCCCGATGTCTGTTCATTCAACGTCCAATGTATCCAGGACACAAACTCACATGACGAGTTTGTCACTTTAAACAATCCTAATAGCCCCACCCCTCCAATCACCAAAGAAAATAGTTGTATAGAGTATGCAATTGGGACACAGCTCACGTTGAACTAACAGCAGTGTGTGAGAAACAGAAACAAGTAACATAAAACATACATTAATAATGTTTTATTAAATGTGGAATGCATTTCATTAGAATTTAAAAGACAAGTATAAAGCTGATATCCATTAGACTGTGCATGTTGCAAAGGTGTTCTCCAGAGGGGGGAGTTTGGGATAAATTGCTGCCAAGCCAAAACTTATCTTATTAGATCAAACAAGGATCTTAAAGTAGCAACCTGGACAACTTTGGTCCATGCTGGGTCAGCACTCCAAATGTTCTCGTGGGAAAACAGGTGAATTCCTCAGTCTAGTTTAGGAATTCTGCCTCGAGTGGAGGACTTCAAATATGTCTTGGTTAGCTTCATGAGGGGGGGGATGAGTATAAAGGAAGAAAGAGCATCTGTGCTTATGTGGACACTGTAGCAGACAGCTGTGCAGAGAGAGCCAGGCTTTTGCACGGTTTTTGATTTAGAACAGATTCATGTTACACTCGCACCTATGTCCACCAGCTGTGACTGAAAGAATGCAACTGTGGGCACATGTGGCAGAAAAGGATTTCTTCCAAAGGGAATCTGGCCTTTTATAGAAGCGCGAGAAGCATGTTGAAAGGTGTGGTCATTCAAGCAAACACAGCTCCTTTTCATTAAAGCAAGAGCCGGTTGACGTGGTCCAGGCATCTGACTAGCATGCTTCCTACTCCTTGTTGAGCTGTTTCATTCGTTTTCTATTGAGATGATAGGGTGGTGAGATTATGTCTTACAGCTGGCTTGGGCCAAGAATGTAAGGTCTGGGAATCTCTGATTAGACTGGTGCCTCTGTGACCCAGACCTGATGAGGATGGTAAATCAATATATGAACAAAACACTATGCATAACTTGTCTTCTTCCATCACGACTTTTTGCTGCACTCACTGTGAGTTTCAACTGTAGAGCATAATGAAAGTTGCCTTGTTGTTCCTAGAGTATTTAACAGTAGAATGGGAGGCAGAGCCTTCAGTTTTCAGGCCCCTCTTCTGTGGAACCAGCTTCCAGTTTGGATCCAGGAGACAGACACTTCACTGTTAGGGTTAGTCACTCTTTCTTATTCACTGTGGGTTTATACAAGACTTTATTCATTTGTTATTAATAATCTCTGGCTCTCTTCCACAGGATGTGTTTTTTCCCGTCTTCCTCTCCTCACCCAAAATCAGTTGGGGCAGATGGCCCCGCCCCTCTGTGAGCCTGGTTCTGCTGGAGGTTTCTTCCTGTTAAAAGGGAGATTCTCCTTCCTGTGGCCAGGAGCTCGTTCTTAGGGGAGGTCAACTGTGTTCTCTTTTCTATGAAGAGTCAGCTCATGTTTCCCTGCTTTAATGTTTTCAAGATGAAGACGCCGCAGTAGGAACTCTTTGGTTTACATTAGCGTCAGCAGTAACTTATTTGCTTCTTTCTAGTTGTGTTGCTTTTGACAAACAGATTGTACTGCCGCAAATATAAAAGCAATCGTTTCATCAGTGAGCTTAAGGTTTAGTTACAGTTGTGTTACTTCTAGAGACTTGAAACAAAAATCCTAGAAACTGTTACTTTAAACCTTAATAAAGCATAAAACTGTAAATGTTACTATTGAGAATAGTAACATTTCAGTGACTGCAATCTTGGTTTAAATCTTTATTTATTTAATGAACGAAACCACTTGTTTTAATTGGGTTATAGTTTTTGTAGTGTCAGAATGTTTGTTGTCCTGTCTCAATATAACTACAGTGAAACAGAAAGTACAATATGTTTCAGTTTCAAGGTTTGATATATCAAGACATTAATCTCGTAGGTCTGTTCTGAACTATCCCCATATATCATCATACGGCCCTCAGTAGATTCTAAAATTATTTAAAGTCAGATGCACAACAAAACGTGACATATTATACTGTGCTATTATTTATCAAAAACTAAGCAAAGTGCAGAAGCAGTGTGTGAAAAAAGTACACCCAGTGATTCAATACACCTTCAGTAACAACTTCCTGTGCAGCTTTATCAGTCTCTCATATTGTGATGGAGGAATTCTGGCCCATTGAAGTTTTTGAACATTAGTTTATACATAAATAGTGTGTGAATGTGAGAGTGAATGAAGAGTGGAACTGTAAAGCGCTTTGTAAAAGCAATCCATTATTAGTGTTATTATTATAAATCTCTTGGCACAGCCTTTCAGTGAGGAGTTGTGGCGTTACGCTGGGCCGATTCGAGACCTTTGTTCCCATCTTCTGTTGAAGGAATACTTCATTTTCACACGCTGCTTATGCATTTTAGTTCAATTTGCACAAAATAAACAATGATATAGTGTAATATGTCATCTGATGACATTTATGTCTTTCACGTCTACATATCTTCTACATATCGTTTTACGTTCAGAAACATCCTATTGTCATTGAATAATTGCAGCATTTAAACATATATAATTGTAACTTATTCTACAATTCTCATAAATATAAATGATTATCATTTGATGATACAAAAAATAAGGATATCAGCTTTAAACCTGTAGTGTCATCTGATATATGAGTCAGTATTATAACTACATGTTTTTCCATGTAGGTCAAAATTGAATTCGACATGAATTCCATAAGATGGCAAATCTCTGATTAGCCTGAACTAAATAAACAATGTCAGAGGTTGTAGGAAGTCAAAAAATATATATATATATATATATATTATCATGAGTCACGCTTCAGAAAATGGTCAACACGTTTCTGTGTGTGATTTGTATTTGAGTGCACATCCAGCATATAGTCTCTAAACCCCTCCCTTATATAATAATTTACTTTAAAATGAACCCTTTAAAAAAGGAAATTATCATTATTATTGTTAAATTCATGGCTTAGCTTTTATCTGTTACTTTCATTTTTATCACACTGGTTGATTATGGGTGAAATCCATTGCATAGGTTGCTAAAACCTATGTGGAGCCACAGGATAAGAAAGTAAAGTCACTAGAATAGCAGTTATCTGAAGACCACGAGAATTTCCTGAAGATCCTACATTATACTGCAACAACTACCCTAAGGAAAGATATTTTTCTGTTCATAGGCCAAAGACGACTTCATCCTGGTAATAACTGACAAACCTTTGTGATAATCAAATTAAAGAGAAGAAGGAGCCTAAATATCCAAAAGCAAGTTTGATGCAGCCAAGATCCCCCAGATAATCAAAACATCAGAAGAAAATGAAATGCTTAAATCGATAAATACTGTCTCCAAAGGTAAAACCCATCGAGACTTGCTGGGATGTACGGTCTTAAAGTACAACCTATTTTTGAGCCAAACTTTCCTAAATGTGCTGTATGTACAAAAACACTATTTAACATTTTATTTAATATTATTAAATAATAATTAAGAGTCAAAGAGATTTTATTCTGTATAGTTCAGTAAAAACTAGAGAAGAATAAGGAACCCTATGACAGAATGTAAATGCATCTTTAGCCAAACCCTGCAATCACAAACTAATATTATATGATCCAAGTTATTTTTTCTCTACCCTGTTTGATAAAACAATTATTGTTGCAACATTTTTGGCATTTTTCATAAGAACAACTGGACAATTAACTGAAAATGCTTCTCAGATTTGATCTAGTTAGACATGTTGAGTCAGAAGTTTATGTTTGTCTCTAGCGCAGTCTCATCAGTGAGTGATGCTCAATGAAGGATTAGCACAATATTTGTTACTGGTTGTTGGCCTTTTTCATGGAAAAAATGTAACCTGCTTATTTGCACACTGAAGGTTTTTAATAGTTTGCAGTAAAAACATTTAAGAAGCCCTTTTAGTTGCCATCTTATGAAATTAACTGAAAGAAAAAAAGGAAAATGGAAAATTTACAACAGAGAACAGAATCACTTGATAAATTCTCTAAACAAACCAGACAGACAACAGCCACACGAAGAAAAGAAAAGGAAAGAAAAAGAAGAAAAACACCGCGTTGAGTGAGAAAGATGACCACTGATGATGATGCAACCACAAAAAATGGCTTCCAACGTAAACAGAAATGCAAACAAAACAACCAAGTTTGTGTAATTGCAGGCGCATGGTATCAGTCAAAACACATGCAAGAAACGATCTTCCTGAAGTCAATGATTTTTAGAGTTTATCATACCATGATAACAATGATCGCTTAAGAAAAGAAAATGAAGAAAGCAGAATTTGTGGCAAAAAGTCCTTTTTTGCCATCAGCACCAAAACATGTTCAAATGTAAAGCAGCTTTAGAAAGGAAGTCAAAGCAGGACGGCAGACTGGTTCTGCCGTCAGTCTCGTGTGGAACTCGGTATGTTCAGGATTAAAACGTTGATGGCAAGAAAAGTTTCTTTTTTCTGCCTTCGTAGCTGCTTTGAAATAATAAGGTGATGTGTGTGTGTTTTCTTTTTTCTTTTTTTTTTAACAGCTGGAAACAGTTGTCACCCACCAAAACGTCATGCCACACATGATGAGGCCAAAATACAAAAATGCATTTTTAGACAACTGGCGAAAAGGCGGGAATGAAGTCTTGGCAACAAAACTTTAAAAAATGCAAAACAACCAGAAAAAAGCATCGACTTAGAAAAAGGAGCAAAAGAAAAGTAAAATCAAAGCATGCAGCTGTCAACGTCAACGTGATGTCCGGGTTAGAATGATGTGAATTTCTGTGTAAACATATGATTGGATGACTGGAGCCCTGTCTTTGTCTTTCTTCACAAATCCCCATGGATCTCACCCTGGACCTGACCGTTTTAAACCCATTTAACAACAATATTTCACATACTCTGAAAAAATTTGGGAATGACCTTCAGTAAGGGCATATGTTGTGATGAACATTATCTTTCCGGATTAGGAATCACACTATATCCATTTCCCTTAAGGGAACTTAAGAAATGGCGTAAATGTTTCTTTATCACACTATCACCTCCAACATTTGTGATTTGATAGATATCTCGACTGTTTTGGAATTCGAATATTTTAACATGCAGTTCACACCCATAGCTCCACTTTGGTGGCATTACGTTTACTATTTGGGTGAAAATCAACCTTCGCATCAACGATTGTGCTGTAAATGAGATACAGAACCTCCACCTATTTACATCCACCAGATGACCTGTTTGGGTGTTAAAGGTAGAGTCAGGTTTAGTGTTACAATAAATCTTATCACAGAAACACTTTACTTGAAAAGCAACGTCTTTTCCATTTCTGAAAATACTTTTTGGTGTGTGGCTAAGATGTAGCTTACCCCAACTCCTGAGTGACCTGGTGGATGTTCCTGTGATCATATTAAAGCTAACAACTTTCAACTTTTTATCTACCTAAGAAATACTATGCTTTTGTGCCATAGCAAAAATATATCTGTTAACTGTCCACTACAAAAACTGAAATATGGAAATTCCCAAACTCTTTCAATTTGAGTGTTAAGTTATCGCAACATTTTATTTATTTAGTCGTTTATTTTAAATATTTAGGTACAAAAAAGACAGAATAACAAGTACACCTAAAAGCAAAAGTGTAACCCAAAAAAAGAAAAACCTGTACACAGAAATTCAATGATATCTGTTCTCTAGCACATGTACCAATGCAAGCCTCTAAATCTGGGAAAGCACAAATAGAAACCAAAATTAAAATACATTGATGTAAACTAGACAACACTTTAGCTGAACACAAAATTTAAAACCAAAAACTGTTCAAATGTACTGTTTGAAACTTAAAATCAATAGAGCAATGAATGGCAGAAGCAATGGACTCAAACATGATGTTATAAGTTCAGCATCAGTACAGAGAACATGGTTCACCATCATACAAACTCGGCATACTGGTGATGACATGGACTAACCCTCATTTTTCCCCTTAGCAGACAACAATTGAATGTACATTGGTGACCATGTTGACTACTTTGTATAACCCCATGTGCAAGTGTAGCTCATGACCTTGATAAATTAGCACTGTGCTAAATTAAGATTCTGAATGTACAAATACATTTGAATACCCAGTTTTCTTACATTAAGTATTGCTGAGGAATTGGGCTTAGCTTACTGTTACCACCTTGGCCATTTATTAAGATACACTTTGACTGACCATGGGGGCGTGATGCTTTAAGGATACCTCGATCCTCTATTGCAGATGAGTGACAGCACATAGAAAGCAAGCAAATGCAAACTAACCTAGCCCACCTGTACGGCTAGTTTCACACTCCTCCTCATCTTCATCATCACTCGAACACTCGGCAGATGACCCAATGTCCTCTTGGTGCTTCAGGGCCAGAATGTTGGTCATCAGAGACACAATATCCATAGCAAATATACCAAAACAGCAAAGAGCCACCAGAAGACACAAAGTAGCGCATAAAGAGAGGAGAAGAATATTTAAGACAAGTTAGAAAGTGAATGCCAATCACAGGAGCACAACAACGAGCAAAAGATCTTAAGTCAAGGTTCATCGTTTTTCAGAGCTTTCAGTTTGTTATAGTTTTTTTCATGGCTCAGCTGTTATTTACACTATTTTGTTGGTGGCGTTCTAATTAATATGGTCTTTGGTGTTGAACGCAAATACCCTCTTTCATACTTCTCCAAACATCTACTGTCTCCCAAATTTATTTGGACTTTTGATGACTTTAGGGTCTGCCCTGTCTATTGAATGCTTTGGAGTTATGCTAAGTCTACACTGGGTGCAAAGTCCTCTGCTATTAGGTCAGGCAAAGTTGCTAAATGTTATTTACTTTCTGTAGGCTCTGGGTGTTATGTACCACATATACGCAGAATGACCTCAGCTGGTGGTTCCACACTTGAACCTTTCTTCTGTTGCCTGCTTGCCGGGTAATATAACTTCGGAACTGGTTCAGTGCTAGGACCAATTCTGTTTACATTATACATGCTTCCCTTAGGCAGCATCATTAGAAGACATAGCATACATTTACACTGCTATGCTGATGACACCCAGCTCTATCTGTCCATGAAGCCAGATAACACACACCAATGAGTTAAACTGCAGGAATGTCTTAAAGACATAAAGACCTGGATGGCCGCTAACTTTCTGCTTCTTAATTCAGATAAAACTGAGGTTATTGTACTCGGCCCTGAAAATCTTAGAAATATGGTATCTAACCAGATTCTTACTCTGGATGGCATTACCTTGGCCTCCAGTAACGCTGTGAGGAACCTTGGAGTCATTTTTGACCAGGACATGTCCTTCAACGCACATATTAAACAAATATGTAAGACTGCTTTCTTCCATTTGGCAACATCTCTAAAGTTAGAAATATCCTGTCTCAGAGTGACGCTGAAAAACTAGTTCATGCATTTATTACTTCCAGGCTGGACGACTGTAATTCATTATTATCAGGAAGTCCTAAAAACTCCTGAAAAGCCTTCAGCTGATCCAAAATGCTGCAGCAAGAGTCCTGACAGGGACTAGAAAGAGAGAGCAGATTTCTCCTGTTTTGGCTTCCTGTTAAATCCAGAATTCAAAATCCTGCTCCTCACATACAAGGTCTTAAATAATCAGGCCCCATCTTATCTTAATGACCTTGTAGTACCATATCACCCTATTAGAGCACTTCGCTCTCGCTCTGCAGGCCTACTTGTTGTTCCTAGAGTATTTAAAAGTAGAATGGGAGGCAGAGCCTTCAGTTTTCAGGCCCCTCTTCTGTGGAACCAGCTTCCAGTTTGGATTCAGGAGACAGACACTATCTCTACTTTCAAGATTAGGCTTCAAACTTTCCTTTTTGCTAAAGCATATAGTTAGGGCTGGACCAGGTGACCCTGAATCCTCCCTTAGTTATGCTGCAATAGACGTAGGCTGCCGGGGGATTCCCATGATGCATTGAGTTTTTCCTTTCCAGTCACCTTTCTCACTCACTATGTGATTAACAGACCTCTCTGCATTGAATCATATCTGTTATTAATCCTCTGTCTCTCTTCCACAGCATGTCTTTTATCCTGTCTTCCTTCTCTCACCCCAACCAGGTCACAGCAGATGGCCGCCCCTCCCTGAGCCTGGTTCTGCCGGAGGTTTCTTCCTGTTAAAAGGGAGTTTTTCCTTCCCACTGTCGCCAAAGTGCTTGCTCATAGGGGGTCATATGATTGTTGGGTTTTTCTCTGTATCTATGAAGCTCCTTGAGGCGACTCTTGTGATTTGGCGCTATATAAATAAAATTGAATTGAATTGAATTGAATAGATGTTGTAATGTACAGATGATCTGAGTTCAACTGAAAGGCTCTGCAATAGAACCTTGAGTTGAGTTTTTTTGGTTTGTTTTTTTTTTTTTTTTTACTAATAAACAAAACTCATATAAACATTTGAAAAATAGTAGTTCTACCAATATTATCTAAGGGTTCCTAACATTAAATACATTCAGATGGTTTTACATTTAATATCAAAGAGCAGCTATTCCATTTGCGTCAGCTGACATAAACCCAAGCATGGCAGTAAGAGCAACAAGCAAAGAGTAGTTCGGCTGTTATCCTTGCCCCAATTTCTTTTTTAATCTTTTACACCTAAATTTGGCACAAAAGACTCTGGAATCTACCAAACCATGCCAAGCTGTGAATGCCCACGTCTTTAATATTGTGTAATGGTAAACAGATACTTTTAACATAGGTTAACTGACAGATGAGCTCTTTGCATTAATGCAGTTTTAACTTTTATTTCTATAGTGCTAAATCATCACAAGTCATCTTCACAGCAGTTGCTCTGAATCATATTAAATCATTAATTCTTTTTCATCAGAAGAAAAATCCTTTAAAAATATTCAATATTTAAAAATATTTCATATTCTAAAATCTGTCAAGATACTCCAGTCGGTCTTTCCCTTCTCTACCTAAAACGGGAACAGCAGATACACAAGCGAGATAATCTGATACTACAACACAGCAATGAGACATTCACTTTCAGCTGCTACTACTTTGTATTAGGTTCAGATAACGTGTAAAACCTTTGAAATTGTATCCAGACTATAAGCTGCACATAAAGCATGAATATATATTCGAGTCTGTAAAGTAAAGCCGGTGGAAATGCAATAAACCTACATTCTTTTTAATGACCAGTAGGCGCTGACTCTTCTGGTTTCAAAAACATTAATAGTTGTATGATATCTATGGGAGGTGGGCTTTTGACTTTTTTGCTCTGTGGCCTCAGTTAATATTTTCCTTATGCACTCCAAGTTTTCTTCTTCCAGCTGCACCTTTTAGTGGTTGCCCCAGTGTGTTCACCTGCCTGTTTCATAGTTATATTGAATCTACCTTTTTAAAAATTATGGTCATTATTGGAGTTAGACACGACTGCACTGCTATAGTCGCTCGTCAATAAGCATTAGATTTTTTTAATAAGCATAAATAGAAGCAGCTTGCAAAGAGTTGGCTGGCGGTAGGTGGCAGACTGCTGCCTACATTCTACTCTAACTGCTAACTTTAGCCACCATTTGCATCCTTTTTGGCCTCATAGAGCCATGCTTGCATAAACCAACGGATTATACCAATACATTTGTAGTCAAACCCATATTACAGCAACTGCTGCAGGACTGCAAGGTATGTAAAACCTTTTTTATTCCTTAAGTTATATTTAGCACCATGTCACTTGTAGTTATTAATCTGTTACACACTGTCAACTTACACCACTAACAGAGTAGCTAACAGCAAGTTAGTAGCTAATGTTAGCTTAGCTAATAATACTTAGAGTAGTTCTAAAAACTAAGGTTGCATAAAAGTGATGCTGTAATAAGCTGATCATTAATATTGTAAATATGGACAGACAACTAGATGTGGTTTGTTATACTTTCAAATAAGACATAGTCACCAAAAAATAAAGCACTCCAGTTTTCAACAGTTTAGGGTGGAGGTTTAGTACACTCAGAATATAGCTATCCACCCCCAGCTAGATCTATGGATGGCAGTGCAGGGCGGTGGTGTTGCACCCCCCCACCCTGAATTGCACAAGCAGGGGAAGATGGATGGCATCTTATTTTTGTATACTGGACATTTTAAAAATGTGCTCCACTTTCTTTCCTTCTTTCCTGAAATAGATTGACCGTATTATGTGTTGTCATCCATGTGAAAGAGCGTTATCTAAACTCCAATACGAGTCTAATGTAATCATATGTGTTATTCTTTTAAACTGAATTATTTGCATTTTGCACAAGTGTTTCCAGTTCATTACTTATTTCCTGATGCTTGTTTTAATTTACGATCATGACCATGGTATTAAATTCCTGCTTGTTACACAAAAGCTTCCACAGGTGTTTCCTGGTAGTCATTACTATTCTTTAAGTTTGCTTTAAAAGGTTATTACATGGTTATTAATATATTATTAAATGGAAACAGGCAGTTATGCATTTTGCAGCGCTGTTTCCTGCTTATTACACAGAAACTAATAGCAATATTTCCAGGTAATAATCACACTTCTTTAAGTTAGCCTTAATGGGTTATTCATATGTAATTAATTGGAAACAGGTACTTTGCATTTTGCAGCTGTTTCGTGCATATTACACAGAAACGACCATGGGTAATTGAGTGTTAATAACCACATAATTGCATTCTTGTTTCTTTCCTGATACCTTACTATTACCACTTTATTACCGAGCTGTATTTCCACATTATTACCCTCAGTTTTTGGGCTCTTATCATCCAATTACATAAATTTGCATGTAATATTACTCAGTGTGAACACTGTTGCTACCAGACTAATATTACTTGGATACTAAGTGGTTATTACTTTGGCAATTGCATGGTAAAAGCTTAGAAATTACCACATTATTACGTTCTTGTTCCGCTTTGTTACCCTACTATTACCACTTTATTACCGAGCCGTAATAGAAAGTGCAACCAAATGTTAATGCATCAAATCATGAAGGTTGAAGAACAACAAATATGACTGTTGCTTCCTGTATGTATAGTCATAAGAACATACATACCTGTACAGTTGAGGAAGATCTGTGTTTCCGTGTGGTCGTAGTGGACATCATGGTAGTAGTCTCAATGAAGGACGTTGTCATCTCTGGAGACATGGCTGTGGTCCTGGCTGAACCTGCCACACTAGGTACATCGCCTACCAGCCTTACACTGCCATTAATCTTGATGTTTGGGTTGCCTTCAGCTGCCATGTTCAACACCTTTAGGCCATTGTAATAAAGGCCCGAGAGCTGACCTTGAAAGGGCCGGCCACGATCACTACCACCAATTGCCACTGTTGCTTGTGTGTTGAAAATTGTTAACTGCCGCCCTAGAGAAGACATCCAGAGTAAGATATTGTCAACAAAGAAAGGACCTTTGAATAAAACAAAAATGCAAACACCCAGGTGCAGTGCCACTAAAACCCAATACTAAGCAAACTGCAACAGTGCGCACAGTAGCCAACCTCAAACATTACACTACACATATTTAGCTGTTGATTCCACCTTACAATGACAAAAGTAATTCATTTATCTTGACAGTGTGAAGGACAATACATAATGTATTCCTTTATTAAAACTGAATGATATTATATGTACTAAACTGAAACATAGATTTCTCACACAGTGGCATAAAACTGCATGATGAATTTTACCAACAGAACATAAAAAGAACCATTAACAGCACATCATTTGATGAAAATAAATTAGTAAGGAATGAATCAGATGTGCTTGATCTCACTACTGCGTAGTGGAGACGCTGAAAGGCAGATGTGAGCTGCATAAGTGCAGAAGTTGTAGGGAGATGACATCTCCTCTGTGGACGAAGTTTGTGTACACACTCGCTAAATTAAAAACACAACCTTCACAGTTATTGCTGCTCTGTTTCTATAACTTTCAGTGACATTGCTTTTGTACAAATTTATTCACTTATCTAGTTCTTTGGTGAGTTCTCATTTTTAAGCAGTGTGTGGGTTCACATTCATGTTCAGAGGTTTTCATGTTATTGTAGAGGTTACAGTTAACTTTACATTAGCACAATCAGATACATCAGGTTGATTTGAAATTACCTTTCTCTTGTAGCCATTCTTCTACTGGTCTGGCAAATTTAAAAGGAATTTTCTTATTGGCCATCTGATAGCGTTCAATGTCGCTGTTCCCTTTAAAGTTTAAAAACACATGTATTAAACACAGATCGATGACCGGAGTCACATCATGAAGGAAATATCAATTTCTAGCTACATTTACAAAATAAATCTGAATTTAGCAGAAACATTCATTTTGGTTGAAACGGTTGTTGGTTAGAGGATGCACAGGGCTCATCATCTTTGGCTCTTTGGCTGTTACCAAACATTTTGTTTACAATCCTGACTTTTTTCTTCTTCACATTGTGTAGAGCAGTGTCTCCGACTCCAGTCCTTCAGAACTGCTGTCCTGCAGCTTTTAGATGCATCCTTGTTCCAACACACCTGAATCAAATGATTGGCTTGTTATCAGGCCTTTGCCCAACTTGATGGGATGCTAAAGAGGTCATCTAAATATACCTGTTGAAGCAAAAATGTGTGTGTCTGGTATATATCCAAAGAACTGTGACTTTAGCACCAGACAGCTAAAATTAATTGACTTTGGCCTCCTGCAAGCTAGGCGCTTAATATCTTTGTATTGGAAGAAAGTGGATGTACTCTCAAGTCATATGTGGGTGAAGGAGATGGCATCATGTATTGTATTGGAACGACTTACTTATATTGTCAGAGGAAAGGGAGTAGATTTTGAAGAAATATGGTTACCTTTAACTGAGTTTCTGAGACATTATGAAGGGAATTAATTTAGAAAGTGATACTTGGTGCTGAGTTTTGGGTTTCTTTGTGTGTGTGTGGGTTTTTTGTTGTTTTCTTTGTTGTTTTCTTTGTTATCTGTTTCTTTGTTTTTATTGTTTTTATTTTTCGTTTGTTTTACCCATGCTGTGCATCGGTTTTGTTTTATTTTATTATTTATTTATTTTTATTATTATTGTTGTTGTTTCTTTTAATTTATATTTGTTTATTTTGGGGACTATGTTCTTTAATATAAATCTCATGTTAACTGTATTATTATTCTTTGCTTGTTCTGTAATATAAAAGTCAATAAACATAATGTTTAAAAAAAAAAAAGAAAAAAAAGAGGTCATCCAACCATTTGATCCAGCTGTGTTGGAGTAGGGATGCATCTAAAAGCTGCAGGACAGTAGCTCTTGAGGACTGGAGTTGGAGACTCCTGGTGTAGCGTATGCACTGATGTCACATTTAATGCAAGATTAGTTTTCTTACTATGGAAATCATCACAAACACTTTAAAAACTTGCCTAATCCTATGTGTTCCGAATACCAAGTTATATTCTAATGAAACTGTACAATCCCTCCTACCAGTCAGGTTTGCCTACCTGGTAGGTAATGTCTTAGGGGTCACTTTTTCATGCAATGAAATTCATTCATTATCACTTTTTGTCACTGGATGTATCTTCACATACCTCTTTTAACAGCCTGTGACGTGAAGAACTCAGGTAAAATTTCCTACAAAGGATGTAATAGTCAAGCTTGCTCCAGAGCAACTTGCCTTACTCCTTTTACACTTACAACATCAACAGTAAGTAACACTGCCAAACATTACATTAGAAATTGATAATAATCAATCACTAAAATTCAACAAATGATCATCTGTAGACATGAAAGACTAAATGGGGAAAAACTGGTTATTTTGCAAGTCAAAATGTTGTTAAGCAAGCAAGTTGAGATGAACCTGATAGCTGTTATGTAATAGCTAGCCATTTAGTTACACAGCATGTACAGTATCTGTTTGCTCTGTTGTCATGACTGATACTCACATATACAGTAAAGTGGGATTTTATGAAAGTCTCAACACTATTTAGGCCCATGCAAACTCAGGCACATTTAAGATTACAACAAGCTGTGTGGAAATGTGAACAAGACTTAGTGCTGCTGCCCTTTCTCTTCCACTGCTTCTTGCAGGTGACAGCAAGCAGTGTCTCATCTTAAACAATCAAGAGTCAGTGTTCAGAAAGCCAGTGAGCCTGATGGCATACCTGGCAGATTGCTAACAGATTATGTTTATCTTGACTGACATTTTCAGGCTTTGACTCAGTCAAGTGTACGATCCCAGGTTAAAAAGGCTACATTTCTTGAATGACCATAGACTAGTTGGACTGATTTCTGTGCTTGAAAAACTACGTCACTCAGCAGCCGTGTGTCATCATTGAAAACGAGTTCCCTTAGGTTATGCAGAGCTCATTCAAAGTTCTTAAAATGATCACGCTCTTCTCTGACAATATTAGCTTGCCCCAAATCTTCATTAAATATACAGCACATATGATGTTTACACAGAGAAATCCTCAAACTGCCTTCCCACTTCAGTAGCTGATGTGCATGTTTGTGTTTATTCCAACTTTCTCCACATGTATTTGTTGCTGTGATACCAGAAGACTTTTTAAAATAAAATGTTTCGATCTTTTCATCACTTTCTATACATTTTCACTAGGATTTGTAAACGTTTTCCTCTTGTACAGGTATAAATAGTCCTGTTATCTAAAAGTAACCCAGCACCCAAAGCACAAAAGGGTGCCATATTACAATTGTGAAGTTGGATCTTTCTGAAAAAATAAACTTAACAGACTTTTGGAAATTATCTTTAATAATATTGCTTCTATTTTTTCACCTTCACTGTTCGTCTGTTACAAATCTTCAACATCTCAGTTCGACTTGACTCAATTTTAAATTGTATGATTCATCAAATGCACACTCTCTGTGGCTAGACCAAGCTTATTTAACTGATATGAACAGTGCTTTCATTCAGTCATGCTAAAATTACATTTTAGTGACAATCAAAATTATTAGATATATCTTCACCGTATAAGGTAACAGATATTTCTATGCAGCCAATGCCAAAGAGGATGAGCCCGAGTAAAATGAAAATTTTTCAAAAGACTTCTGGGCTGTCATTAATGTAAAACAACAAATTAAAACAGCATAAACCACAAAAAAGGGCCGATCCAAACATAATGTGTAGTTCACTGGGCAGTAGAGGTGCAGCGGATCACGGTTGATCCGTAATCCGATCCCACTCCACGGTTCGGTGCGCGCGGTCAGTCTGTCAAGCGATAGTTATGGTCAGTGCTAGCGGTCCAAGTAGAGGAGCGGAGGAGTTTTCGGTATTTAAGCAGCCCTTTGCTGCCCAGTCCGACCGGGCTAAAGCTAAAGCTATTACAGAAGCTACTGGGGTGTTTAGCTGCAGACCTTGTGCAAAACAAGGGGTTTAAACTATGACGACCGTGCTTGAGCCACGCTATGATATCCCGTTCGTGTCCACTTCAGTGGCAAGATCGTTCCAAGCATGTATGAGCAGGAAAAGATTTAAGTTATGGCTGAACTGTCCCAGGCATCTTCTGTTGCCCTAACTGCTACAAACGGGCGGAGCTCCAGGGCAACGGAAAGCTACGTGACCGTGACCGCTCGTTATATCACAGCGATGTAATGAGCGGTGTGTATTATTGTAGGGTCTACCTTACAATATAAAGCGCCTTGAGGCGACTGTTGTTGTGATTTGACGCTTTATAAATTGAATTGAGTTGAGTGGTAGACACAACTGTACTGCCCTATTATATTTTTTTAATAATTGTATGGAATGAGTCTTGAGTTGAATGTTTTTAACAGGCAAAAAAAACTTCAATAAGTAAATAAGTAAATGTTACATTTTTGTCTTTTTTCTTTTTTTGCTGATCCGAACCGTGAGATTTTTGATCCGTTGCACCACGACTGGGCAGCATGTGTAATTATGGACATCATATTTTAAAACTACACAGGATTATGTAAATGACGGTTTAAAATGAGGACTCTTAGCGAGAGATTTGCAGTATGTCAAATCTATCTTGTTCATTTACAAACAAGCTGTCATTCTCAAAAGTGAAGGGTGAATTGGCCACTGTGGGGTGGGAATTAGATTCTGGAGGAGGACATCAAATCATGGGTCTTATCCATGATCGGGGGAAGAACAACGTGGATCATGGACAGATGGATGGGTACAGCTTCTGTTAAGCAAAGCTACTGCTCTGTGTCTACTTTCACTTATGGCCATGGACTCTGTCTTGAGACTGAAAGAAAGAGAAAGAAGACACAACCAGCAACAATAGGCTTACTGGTGAGGATGCCTGGCTTTCCCTTTGACATGCATTATATTGCCAGAAGTATTCACTCGCCCATTTAAATCATTGAATTTAGGTATTACAATCGTTTCTATGGCCACAGGTGTATAAAATCAAGCACTTGCAGACTTCGTCTACAAATATTAGTGAAAAACTTGGTAACTTTTAAGAGCTCAGTGAATTCTAGCATGGTAATGTGATAGGGTAGCACCTTTGCAACAAGGCCAGACGTGAAATATTCTCAGTACTAAATATTCCACAGTGAACTGTTAGTGATACGGCAAAAATGGAAGCAATTGGGAATGATAGCAACTCAGTCACAAAGTGGTAGTTCACGTAAAACTGGAGAGTGGAGACAGCAGATGCTGAGGGGCATAGTGCACAGAGGTGGCAGAGTCAGTCGATACAGACAACCAAACTTCATGTGGCCTCCAGATTAGCTCAAAAACAGTGTAGGGAGAGGTTCATGGCCAAACAGCTGCGTCCAAGCCATACATCAGCGGCCCCCAACCTTTTATGCGCCAGGGACCGGTTTATGTCTGACAATATTTTTATGGACTGGCCTTTAAGATGTTGCGGATATATACAACAAAATAAAACCAGTACCGGTACTGAAGAAAAAAAGAAGATTTATTCAACACACACGGGAAAAGACTGTACTGTCAGACACTAGTGCACAAAGCATAAAGACATGGAAGAGCTGGTGTCTGAAGTCTGGTGTGGAAGAATCTGCCTGCACAGAGTCCTGGCATCAACTCAATAGAACACCTTTGTGATAAGAGGATCATCACAAACAGCAGAGACTGCAAAGCAGGCCTTCTCCTCCAACATCAGTATCTGATCCCACAAATGTGTTTCTAGGGTGAAGAATTCCCATTAACACACTTCTAAATTTTGCAAAGAGCCTTTCCAGAAGAGCTGAAACTGTTATAGCTTCAAATAGTGGGCCCTATGGATTAAGCATGGGATGTTCCTCAAGTTCATATGTGTGTGAGGACAAATGACCGAAAAGGTCTCCTGATAAGCTCAGAGAAACATTGCAGACACTGGTTACACATAGATTACCCTCCAGCAGAGTTTATAGATTATAAGAGATTACCCTTCATATAAACTGTCTTACATAAATCGTATTCTTATATCTAATAGAATAAAAAAATGTAACAGTTTAAAATATTACAATTTGAAGAGATGAGTTTATAGGAACAGGCACAGGTTTACAGGACAAACTGAAGGCCCATCCCTCAGCACTGCACCATTCTTTGAACACCTCACTGCTCCACTACTGCAGCCTTGTGAAAAGACTGTGGAAGGCTTGTGTACATCATGTATCCATCCAGGGCAAGTGCCAGGAAGCGCTGCCAAATAGTTCAGTACTTGAAAGCTTGTCTAACAAAGAGTGCCACACTGAATCACAAAACATTATACTCAAAGACCCTTCCTGGAGGCAGAAATGTTGTTGGCCAGTACAGCAGAACAATTTGTCCGTTACACTTGCCTCAAACACACTGTTACCAAGACTCCAGGGTGCTGGTTACCCATGGGAAACTGAATCAATGATCGAAAGCACTGAAGCAAATGATGGCGCAGGCTAGTAGAGGAGGGTGCCAGAGTGGATTCTATTTGACTTAAGGGATTTTGTCTTGGACATGAACGTGATGGAAATTGTTCTGCAGTCTGCACAAGGCCCTGCAGCCAGACGCTCTCTAGAGTCTGGATTTAATTTGTCTGTAGTTTCTGGGGTAATAGTGACAATTTTGTATTTTAATATAATGTCACACAAAAACAGTCATCATCCAGTGACAACCCCAGCTGACAAACCTAGCCCTATGTGACTTAGACCTCACAGAACAAGGTCCAAACATGGTTACACACAATTAATGGGCATTTCTATAACACGTTTTAAACGTGATGTTCAAAGCTCCACATGAAAGCTCTGTATTATATCTATATCTGTTTCCACCTTACCACCACTTATCACCAGTTAACCCTGTGAAGTCAAAGTCATCGTCAACGATGACCCTAAACATAAGTGTATGCTTTTACATGTGTTCATTTAGTTCCCACGTGAAACTGTGCTCCAGGGTTAACCTAACCTTCTGACTATGGGAGGAAACCAGAGCAATGAGCCAGGCACCACTAAGATTCAAACCCAGAACTTTCTAGCTTTTCTAGCTGTGTGCTTTCATTTCATTTAGGTTAACCCTGTGATGTCTAAGTTCTCATCACTGATAGCCCTAACCTAATCATGTGTGTCAGACAGGCAGATTTACCGGACATATCTCCAGAAGGTAGGCCAGGTACTGAGACTCCAGCCGAAGTCTGCCACAGTGGACAGGAAGTTACAGACTGACCTCAACTACAGAAGGTATACCACAGCTGTGATGTGGAAATCCCAGTGGATAGTAACTTCAGGAAGAAGGAGTACAAAAAATACATAAGTACCAGGGCCCGAAGGAATAACTGGAGCAAATATGGAAGGTAAAGTCTAAAGTGGCCAAGTGGTAATAGGACCAGTAGGAGTTGTGACCCCGTAACTGGAAGAATGGCTCCAGCAGATTCCAGGCACATCAGAGGAACAGCTAAGATACAGCAGAGCCCTCAAACTCTCAGAGGACCCAAGCTAGAGGAACAAATACCAACACCCAGGGGATGAGGGCAATTTTTTTTGTCATTATTTAAATTTCTCCCAAGTCTTTTCAGCTGTGAGATTCTGTATGGACATAGATGGAATTTACCTCATATCTCTGGCATATGAGGTGTGGATGTGGTTCATGCAAAGACTATTTATTGATTCAATAAGTATCAGATTTTCAAAACACAACTGATAATATACCTTCCTTACTGTTCAAACTACTTTGACTACAGGATAGAAGAGACACTGAAAATACTTCAGCTGACAGACTTAACCCCTTAACTTCCACCAGGTCACTAGTGAGCCACATAGGTGTACAATTAATGTTAGGCTGCGTTTCTGCCACATCCTAAACAAGCACAGTTTCAGAAACTAGAACATGCTATCCTCAATCTATCCATAACAGGTCACTGGTCAGAAGACTTTATGTTGACTCTTACAGCTTTCTCCTTCCTCTCAGTATTTCCACAAACACTTATAGATATCCTTGATCCTCATTGTGTCAGTATGATAAAGTCACCATAGTTCCATTATACCACCCCATGGTATGTGGGTGTGTACTGGGTTTCGACAGGCTGCACGAATCACAGCAATCATCATTTGCCAATCTGTGCTTTTTCAAAGTGCGATCTGGGATATCAAATTATCTCAGACAGTTGGAGCAAACACAGGAATAAAAAACACTCCTGCCAACAGAGTTCTGCTCTTCACTCATGTAAAAGGGTTACAAATGAAAGATTTTTGTAAACCATCACAGCAGCAGGGGCCCTGAACTTTAGCACTAATACAGCAATCGTCAGAAATCCTGATGGAGGCTTGGAACATCATTCTTTTTGTCTTTACTTTTAGGACAACACGTCTAACATGTCCATCCAAAGTCTACAGAGTTACATCGTAATCCCTAATGCAGTATGGTAGTACGTAATGTGTTTCGCTCCCCACAGATAAATCCCACTATGTTAGACACCGTTTGATGCTAGAAATTAAAATCTTATGTTACTGAAGCACATGCTGCCCAGTGATCTCATATCATAATGACACAACCCCACTGCATCATTATTACCAGTTAATACCAGTTGTTTTTCTTTAACAGCTGACGGATTTATTAATACTGTACCTGGTGGGAAATGTTCATTGATAGACCAGTTATCCACCTGCAGTGTAGCGTTGCCACCATTTCTGGTGAAACGGACAACGTGATACTTCCCATCATTCACTGGGGTGCTGCTTTCCTGCACGCTGATATCCACTGTGCCGATGTTGAAGGTCACTCCAATTTTGCCTTGTTGCTGAAATGAGAGTAAAGAGTTATTAAACAGGACGTGAAACACTACACATATAAAGGCTAATTTACATCACGGAGCCCTGCTCTCAAAATCTGACTGTTTGGCTAGCTGCACTCCAACGGTAAAATCCGCCTGTTAGCCATAATGTTTGGGTTTGTAAAGCACTTTATGAATGAGGACTGTGTGGAGGAGAGCCTGTTTGAGCCAAACAGTACTACATAACAGGTTACTACATGCATATCACACCAAAGCTGCGTCTTACCAAAGACGACTGGAAATCCTAACATCCATCAACATGTCTGCAGGGGAAAAAATCTCCACGTTACAGTCGGGCTTTGCATTTCTTAAATTGTAATAAGAAGTAATCCAGTCAGTGAGATGACGTGAGGGGGGGAAAGTGCGGCATCTCTTCCTCTGAGCCTTCTTTTTTTTATTTTGGCTTGTGTTTCTGGGCCATTGCACACATTGACCTATTTTCCCTGCTGACATACTGCTGATGGGATTCCCGGTCCAGCTTCACAGACAGTCTTACATCTATGTCAGTTTTTGAGAGCAGGGCTCAGTGATGTTAATTTCTATCAGTTTAAATATTTAGTGTTTCATTGTCCTCTGTGTCCCTCTCTTTTTCACAAGTAATGAGTTCTTGTATATATATATATATATAAAATCCACATATTGTGACAGCTGAAGCCTGTGGAACATGCTGGGGGATAAAACTATGAATCTACTTTACTGTAAAAAAGAAACCAAAAACTCAATAAAAGGACAAAAAAATCACAAATCATTCAAGGACAATATTTTGAGTTGAACTTACTATATGCAGCATGAGATAGTCCCCTAGACCAGGTGCACTGTCAATTCTGACTAAGATGCCATCTTTCAGGGAGGTGCTGAAGCCGACAGTCAACCTGTCCGTCCTGGTGCTTGGTCTCTCATTGGCTGGCCAATTGAATGTAATGAGGCCCCCACCTTTGCCAAAGATGTATGTTGTCCCCGCTGAGCAAAACAAGGAGAAATCATGAATTAGAAAATAAAGACCTGCTAACTGTAGATCTGCATATTTTCACTAAGTGTTGTAAATTGTATCGTGGTAGCTTTGAACAAGAAGTTGAGGTAACGTAATGTAGGACATGTTTACACTAAATAGAAGCTCAGCTTCAACGTGCTTACTAATGTACAAAGAGTGCCCACAGGTTCTGTGCTTGGGCTGCTTTTACCACCAGTTTTTTTAAAGGATCATAGGTTATGCTATTACCATTGGGGTCAGGAAGACTCAAGCAACAGACAGAGGACTATCAAAATAAAAGAGGAAGTTGTACACATGAGACCAGACTTAGATACGTGAACTTGACACACGTACTGGCGAAAAATAGCAGAGGTGGTAAAAGTACAGACATTCTGTACTCAAGTAGAAGTACAAGTACTAGTGTTAAAAATACTCCAGTAAAAGTTTAAGTACTGATTCAACTTCTTTACTCAAGTAAAAGTGAAATATTTTAAATGTACTGAACGTAAGTAAGTAGCTCTTTGGAGGACATTTCTACCAGCTATTTTTGTGAAACGTTAACTAAACCTTGTAATATTACGAGATGGAAAACCACATTTTTTTTCAGCATAAAATTTAATTCTGACAAATGTACTGAGCTTGGATCAGTTAAGTACAACATGATCAGCAGTGTTGGGGAGTAACGGAGTACATGTACCGCCGTTACGTATTTAAAATACAAAATATGAGTAACTGTATTCCGTTACAGTTACCGTTTAAACAGGTGGTATAATGGTATAAATAAATGGATTACACGGTGGTCTTTTCCTGTTTCATATGTTCAGCTATGCCCTCTCTGTTTTTGGTGATTCCACGCCGCTGGAAACCCAAACAGAAAACGCATTACGAGGCTCTAATGTCTGTGTCTCAATCTCGCGGCCCATGTCACCTCTACTTGCAGCCCGCATAATAACGTGAAGAAATAATTTTAAAAATTAATATTCAAAAACTGATTTAATATGAAGGCAATAGCAGAGTGTTACAGGCATCGCCCTAAAGCATGTAGCCTGATGGGCAGTGTAGTCCGTGCTGCAGGGAGACTGGACTGCTGTACCCGTTATGTGTCTGTGAGCGAGGGAGGAAAAGGAAAAGTAGGAGCTGTCACCGAGCAGAAACGGGAGCTGGAAGCATGTAAATATAATAATAACCACTGCAGCCAAGAAGAGAGCCTGACGAGCCCAGCTGTAAGTAAGCTGTTAAGACTCGACTGTACGCTGTGTTCGTGTTTTCCTCTGAAACAATAAGTTCTGTTGCAGCAGCCTTTCAACGCCTCTCTCTGTCTCTGCTAGCAAAGTTGACCCAGACAACAAAGTAAAGCTAGTTTTCAGCTACGAGCCGACACGAACCCGACGTATTAGCCAGAGGTCCCTTTACTACGGTTCGGAGCCGCGGACCTGTTTTATATACGCGCGAATAGTTTTCTAACGAGATCGCTGCAAAAAGTGCAGCCTTACCTAATGTCCACCTACTGTTACTCATTTATATTAAGATTTAAACATCTAGTTGGTGTTGGTGTGGAGAGTAACCTTCAGTAATGTAATAAATCACACAGCAATAGTACATCCATGTAGTTGTAAAAATCATGATAATATATTAAGTAATCCAAAGTATCCAGAATACATTACTCTTATTAAGTAACGTAACGGAATACATTACAAAATTTTGGGGCATGTAATCTGTAATCTGTAGTGGAATACATTTTAAAAGTAACCTTCCCAACACAGTAGGGAATGGGATTACAATAAGATTCAGCACATGGTGGAATCCTAAAAGTGGTTGCAGTGGCTCAGCGTGTGGAAAAGGATCACAAGTCACAATAATTTCTATCGAGAGCTCCAGTAGATTTTTTTAATGTACAGGCTGTGATCTGGGCTCTGAGGTTTCATGAGCTGCCCTGGAAGGTTTCCATACTCTGCATTGACAGGATACTGTCAGTATGCTTGTAGAGACTGCTGTCTTTATACTAGACAGTATGGAGTTGGAATGAAGGATCTGGTATACTTGACGTAACTGAACTCTGACCATGAGCTCCACAGCTACTGTGCACCAGTCCAACACAGCACTTTATTTTAAATCCATCACAGCAATTCAATTCAATTCAATTTTGTTTGTATAGCGCCAAATCACAACAGCAGTCGCTTCAAGGCGCTTCATATTGTACAGTAGATCGTACAGCACGGCGAACTAATCGGTTTATCCTGCACTAACCTGCAGGTTACTTTCATGCAACCTTTAAATAACACAGTTAACCTACTGTGCTATCAGTAACGCCCCCCTCCAACAGCCAAACCCATCTGTTCTCTGATTGGATTGTTAAATTTGTGATTGAC
Organism: Haplochromis burtoni; assembly: GCF_018398535.1. Taxonomy (NCBI): domain Eukaryota; kingdom Metazoa; phylum Chordata; class Actinopteri; order Cichliformes; family Cichlidae; genus Haplochromis; species Haplochromis burtoni. Next base: position 747,829 of record NW_024582612.1, on the reverse strand, counting down.
ATGACATTGAGTCAAAGGAGCTTGCAAAGAGCTTGCATTGAGACATGACATTGACCAATCAGCTGAAAGGAAGAAAAATCAGGTCAAAATTTGTATGTGTAAGTGTAAATCCACATGCAGTCAGGGAACCTGAGTTTTACATGGAGTTTTTTGCTTTGTAAGCAGACCTTAACAAAAAAATGTGTAACTCGTGTAAATATTTTTTACAAACACAAATATTCATCTGTAAATGCACAAACATACATTTTCATATATTTTGGTTTACAAGGTTACAAAACTCAGTACACAAATACGCATTTGATTTACAAGTACAAAATATTTATGACCACAATCTGAGCTTTAGCTGCAACACACTGTGCAACAAACTCGGTTTGTGTGTTTGCTGATGTTTGTTAAGCTGATAGAAATGCTGCATTTAAAATGACCTGACACTTAAAAAACGTTACTCACTTTATGCTTGCTCCTCTTTTGTGGGGCTAGCTAGATGCTGAAGATCCTCAACTACAGTGTTGTGCCAAAAAACACCCCCAAAAAACCCAAATCCCTGACTGTGGCACATGGTTTTGCCTCTATCCATGTGACATCCCTGGTGACTGAATAACCAATAGGACTGTCTCTCATGTGTTACTGTTTAGGCTGTTTGATGTTTGAAGGCCCACAGTGACATTAAATAATAACTCCCCTCAAATGTGTCAAACCAAAAGTAACAAGCCTATTTTGAAAATGTAAGGAGTAGAAAATATAGATATTTATTATTTATTGTTTAAAAATTTGAGAGTAAAAGTGTAAAGTCAGCAAAATAACTACTCAAGTAAAGTACAGATACCTGAAAATTCTACTTAAGTACAGCAACTAAGTATTTGTGCTTTGTTACTTCCCACTTTTGAAAAACAGACATGAAAACATGACTGATAAAGGGATGAAACACAGAGAAATGATCACAGGAACAGAAAGGATTAAACACAGGGACCAGACGGGAATGGAGACATGACTAGGGAGAAGAAAAGGAAACAAAACACAGAGACAAGACACACAGATGAGACTGTGACAGGGTGGACAAGAAAGGAAACTAACATAATAAAACAACAACTAAGAACTAGACATAACAGAAGCAGTTGAGCGGGGGTGTCAAAGTCCAGTCCTCGAGGGCCGGTGTCCTGAAACCTTTAGCAAGACTCTGTGGAAGTTGACTGAATGCTGAGGTGGCAACCCCTAACCCTTCAAGTAAATTTAAATAGATGTAACTAAATGTAAGTGTTTGGGAAAATGTACTTCTAAAAGTACTTTTATCGCACCGTGTTCATTCACTCATGAGCTGCTGTAACATGAATCAAATGGCTGAACTGCAACATGTTCAAGTTCTGTGTTGACCTTTCTTGGTTCTGGTATGAAGTATATGTGAACCTTTGTACATATTAAAATGCTAATGCTATGTAAACATGGGAAATGTTATAGATCTCTATGTGGCTGGTTTGAAAGAGGAGTGAAAGAAGCATCTATGTCCACTGTGAGCGACCATCTTTGAACAGAGGCGGTGGTTCACGACACCAACTGTCTGCCATCTATAATCTAGTTTTCAGATCCTTCCCAGACGCCTTAACGCCCACTCACATCCTGGGCCATCTGCCTCAGGACATCACATGATAGGGTGGGGCCAGGTTTCACAATGAGCTCACCCGAAACCCTGGCTGATTGGGACCCACACCGGCTTTCACACCTTGGCTCGTGTGATTAGGTAGAGGATCATTATGGGGTCCATTGACCCTCTTGGGGGGAAACTCAAATCTGGGACTCTCCACCTAGAACAGAAGAAGCTTCTCGGATGAGAGGTGAAACGTCTTCAAGCAACTTAAAGAAGTCCAGACGCTTTTCTTTCAAACTCCTTAGACTACGATGACCTGGATGACTGAGAACCTTCACAGACATCTCCATGTGTCTACAGATATCCTAAATACACAATCTGGGATGGTGTCAGAAACTGCATCTTTCCCTGGTTTAACTGGACACAGAGCCCTTTGTCTTAATCCCAGCAGAGAGTGGCTTTACTGACATGATATTTTGGGGTTCAAACAGACTGACGAAAACATTTAGAGCATTGATTAAGTTATAGAAGGTGGTGAAGATGAGCTACATTGCTATATGCTTGCTTTATGTGCATTTGTACATAAAAACACTGTCATGTCAGGCTGGTAGTTTAATTGTGTAGCGTGTACTGAACTTGCGCTTTGGCTTAGTGAACCACAATTTCATCATCTCGGCTTGAATTTCATAGTCTATTTGAAAGTACAGTATTTGCTTGTCCATCTGTTGTGCTTTAGTCATACCAGATTAAATCTAAGACAGTGTGGTCTGATTCAGACTTGCTGTGATCATTAAACAGAGTAGCGAAGGCAATGCTCAGTGGCAGACATCCAATTGTCCAAGAATTGGACAGCAGCAGGCCCTGACATGGTTCACGTCTACTGGCTGAAGAAGGTGACTGCACTCCATGACTGTCTGGCAGTACACATGAACCAGCTGCTAGTCAATGAGAGACACCCAGAATGGCTAACTGAAGGCTGGATAATTCTGATTCCCAAAGACCCCCAGAAGGGACCAGTCCCATCCAACTACCAGTCAGTAACCTGCCTCAGTACCACATGGAAGCTCCTGTCAGGCTGCATGTGCGCCAAGAAGAAGAGGGAGACACGTCAGGGACAAGAAGAGAAAAAAGAACTCTTTTCGACTCCTGACTGGGAGACCAGTTTGATGACAGTAAAGAAAAATGCCTCTGCACAAAAACACACTGCTCATGCTGATGTTAATTATACAATGTGATTTGACCATGGTATTCTACAGGAAGAAAACAAGTACTTTTACTTATTGAAGACAAATTCCTAAATCACATATTGCTCAGAAAAGTAGCGATGACGATAAAGTGGAAACACCTTTGTCTATCTCTTTCTTCGTTTTGCATTTGGCCGTGTTTTCTGTGATGTCTGACTTCTGTGACAGGGGATGCTGAAGTCTTGGACCTAACAGTATATTCTGTATGATGTACATGACCTTTGTATGTATTTGTGGATGGAGATTTATTTATAACATTTGTGCAAAAAAGTAACTAAGCAACAACCTAATGTGCAGCTTGTTATAGATCTTTGAATTGTGTTTACACATTTTTAATTGTGAGGCTTGAGGAAGTTTTTTTCATGTAGGCTGGAAACCTGAGTGTCCATGATAAAAGGAAGGAGAACAAGAACTATTCACTATACTGCTAATTGATGGCAGCCGTTCATACTAGAGTTTCACATTTTTACTAATACATTTGAAATTGAATTCCCTGTTCTTTGAATGTTATTGTTGTGCTGTTTTTTGATACTCACTGTGACCACCCTTTAGCAATAGTGGAGATCTATATATGGAGACGGGTGAAGTGGAGTGGTGCCTTGCCACCTCTAAGTGTAGCTCCTCGGGGTAAGCAATCAAGCCTTTTTCCACCCGAGGTCTGGTGGCGCTCCTGGAGTTCTCTAACCTCCCTGATGGGGATGAACTGTGTTTGGAAGGTCCAGCAATACATCCCAGAATGAGCCAGCCTATCCAGGCACTCTTATAGAGAGCAATTAGTCCAGAGGCTTGGGATGGAAACCTTTTAATGGGACCCCGCGAAGGTAACAGGTCAGTGGGGCACATGATTCCAAACAGTTCACGTAGACATAAACTGAAACACGGCTCTAGACAGCAAAACTGTCATGACTGAGAAAATTTCAAAAAATAAAAGACGATACCTCACTCTCAGATCTTTCAAAAGACATCTGAGAGATGCAATTGGTTGACCTTAGAAAAACAGTCACAGAGAAACAGTTTTAATCCTCAAATGCAGCAAATAAGGACTCAAACGAATGCAGATAAATCTTCAAAAGTTGATTCTGCTGATCTGGACGTAGCGTTTTCAGTGGGAGAAACGTTTCGTTACTCATCCAAGTGAGTGACGAAATGCAGATGAATATCTTTTGCAGCCTCTTCTGAGCGCAACTTGCAGATTAGCTTGTGCAGCCCTTTTCCAACTCAGCACCTGCTCCTCATGTGCTACACTTTAGTCACTGCCCATCTCTCTGACTATCCCTTCATCTCTGCTTTTTCTCTCGGAAAGGAATTTCAAAGTCACAGAGAGAAAGAGAACTGTTCCCTGCCTCTTGATCTTCTCCAGTTTGCAGAGAGATTTGGTCATGTGTGGTCCTCTTGATTTTGTTTCAGTTTCCTTTCCTCAAAGATTTTGTGTCCAATAAATTACAATTTAAAGAAGAAAATCCTTTCTGCTGTTTACCATTGTCCATCTTAGTGTGGACCCTTCATTGATATTTGCCTTTCAGTGAAGGCGGCAGCAATGATCTGTAATCTAGTTGCCAGAGCATCCCAGAGTGAGAGAGCGAGAGAGTGAGTGAAAGAGATAAAGAGGAAATGGGGTGGAGGTGTTGGAGGGGTGGGTGTTTTAGAGGTGCTGAGAGAGATAGCAAAATTAAAAGAGAGGTAAAAGAGTGATGTCAGGACAAGAGAATGTGGAAGCAAATGCAAATATAGAAGTGAACAGCCTGTTGTAAATATTGACAAAGGCCGTAAAAAGAGATAGAGGGTTGAGTTGGAATGGTAAAAACACAACAGCAAAAGGCAGGGAGTGTTTATAGTGAGGCAGAATGTAAATAAAAGAATGGCAGGAAGGCAAGAAAGACAGACGTGACAGAAGAAACATAGACAGGGTAAAATAAGAGAGACTGATTGTCGAGATTCTAAGAAACCCATTCACCTTTAAATTTATGAGTCACTTTTACCACCATTAGCAAGTACTGATATATATATATATTAGGGGTGCAACGATACACAAAATTCACGGTTCGGTTCGGTTCGATACTTTGGTGTCACGGTTCGATATTTTTTCGATACAAAAAAATGTTCATGCCTTTTTAATTTGTCATTTATTAAAATTATAAATATATATTTTAACTCAAAAGTACAGTTTTTAAATTTAACCCTAACCCTTGTGCGTGTTTTTTATTTTGACAGTCGAATGCGCACCTGCGGACCACTTATGTGCAGCCCTGGTTATTTAGCTCATCATATTGCAGCCACAGAAATTCTTTTGTCCATGAAACAAAATAATTGTGCGATTTCGTGTTGCTCTTAAGTTGGGATTGAGCCCCGGCTGGACAGTCTCGGTCGTTGTGTCCTTGGGCAAGACGCTTCACCGTTGCCTACTGGTGGTGGTCAGAGGGCCCGGTGGCGCCAGTGTCCGGCAGCCTCGCCTCTGTCAGTGCGCCCCAGGGTGGCTGTGGCTACAATGTAGCTGCCATCACCAGTGTGTGAATGTGTGTGTATGACTGGATTGTAAAGCGCTTTGGGGTCCTTAGGAGTCCCTCCCTGATGCCCAGGTTGCGTGGACATGTACTCATCAGGTTGTTGTGTTAGGACTGGATGTTACCGCTTTGGGCCAACTATTTACATAAAATACAGGCCATTTACCATGAACCATAAAGCTTGGCACTTTCTTTTTGCCTTAGTAGTCTGAATTTGTCATAAACTTTTCCGTTTTGTGGTAAAGGTCTGTGGTAAGCAGAGAATCTGCGACGTCAATCTTTCAACGGCTATAATAGTTATAATATATATATATATATATAATATATATAGTATATATATATATATATAATATATATATATAATTTTTTAGGCCTGTTAATAAAATTAAATTATTTCTGTCTGTTCCGGTAGGGTCGGTGTTTCATGACGCTGCGTTCCTGGATCCTGAACCGTATTCCGGTGCGCAGGGTCAGTGGGGGACCTTTATATTAAAATGTTCACTCATGTTCGCCCATTCTCTGACGTTTTCCGGACCATTTTAGAACCACTCAATCCTCCCATCCCTGTCACCACATGAAATAACCAAGTGTCTTCACTTATTTCTTACCAAACTGGCCCCATAACTCTCGTCACGTCAGGTAACCACCATGAAATCATCTCCCTCACATCTCTAGACTCACCCCTAATTCTAGGTTTCCCCTGGCTAAAGAAACATACCCCCCATAATGATTCTCTGGTTGCCAGTTGGAGTCTATTTTGCCTAGCTAACTACTTCAACTCAGCTCTTCCATCTGAACCCATTGAAACTAAGATCACCGAACCAGTTCTTCCTAATCTCACGACTGTTCCTCAAGAATATCACGACCTGCAAGAAGTATTTAGTAAGCACATAGCACTATCACTTCCACCCCATATTCCTTATGACTGTGTTATTGATTTCCTCCCTGGTGCCCCTTTGTTCTTGTCTGCTGTTCAACATCTCTAAGCCTGTAACAGAGGCTATGGAAAAATATATCAGAGTCACTGGCCGCTGGAATCATCCGGCCGTCCCTCTCCCCCGTGGGTGCTAGATTTTTTTTATGTGGCTAAGAAAGACAAAACCCTGGACTACAGGGGACTAAATTAAATAACAGTTAAAAACAAGTACCCACTTCAATTAATCAACTCCGCTTTCGAACCCCTCCATGGCACCACCGTTTTGACGAAGTTCGACCTCCGTAATTCCTATCACCTGGTCGACATAAGGGAGAGGGGTGAATGGAAAACAGATCTGCTCCGGGTTCCTCATTTCCCCGTGTGTGTTGTTGTGTCAGTTTTGCTGCCCCACCAGGCCTGGAGAGTCCCTGCCTTTGAGCCAGCCACACCTGTGATAATCACTCACCTGTTTCCGATCTGTCTAATCAAGGAGCTCTACTTAAGAGAGCAGTGGAGCAGCAGTTGGCGCGGGATTGTTAAACTAGAAATAGAGTTAGTGCTCAGCTCGTATGGTCGTGTTTTCAATTACTCTCTTGTTGGAATGGTTAATGTGTTTTGTCGGCCGGTGGATGGGACGGTACGCATTGAGGCATCCCTTGTTTCCATGGTGATTCCGGAAACATGTGGAGGGAGCAGTACACAGTACACGAAACACTAGCACGCATCATGGAAAGGAATCACGGCACAGGGAATTGGGAAAGCACAAACTGTGGACTGTTGGCACAGTTTTCTCTGTAAATAAACACACTTTCTCCATTCTAAAAGTCCAGCATTTGGGTTCTCCTTCAGCCAACCTTGACATATAACCTGAAATGTCTCATGGAATACCGGCTTTATGTATAGGCTGAAAAATGTGAGTTCCACTCTGCTTCTGTAACTTTAGGTGGGCAGGTGAAGACCTACCCAGGTAAGGTTCTAGCTGTCAAGGAATGGCCAATCCCCTCATCCTGCAAACAGCTCCAACGCTTCCTTGGCTTCACCAATTTTAATCACCATTTCATATGAAACTACAGCCAGGTAGCTGTTCCACTCACCACACTCATCTCCACCAAGAGACACTCTCACTGGACACCTGAACCTGAGTCAGCTTTCAATATGTTCACCTCAGCTCCTGTTTTGGTTTATCCTGATACCACTAAACCGTTTATTGTGGAGGCTGATGTGCCTGATGTTGGGGTTGGAGCGGTGCTTTCACAATACTCTGGACCCCGTGCTGAGCTACAACCCTGTGCACTCTTTTCACGCCGTCTGTCTGCTGCGGAAAATAATTATGATGTAGGAGACAGAGGACTGATAGCTATAAAACTAGCCTAAGAGGAGAGGTGTCATCTCGAAGACGGGGCTGAACATCCATTCACCATAGTCACCGATCATAAGAACCTCACTTACCTTAAGCCAGCTAAGCACCTGACCACCACCAGGCGTGTCTCTGCCCTTGGTGTGTATCCCTGACTGTATCAGTGGCATTTTTGCCCAGCATTCTATGTGTCTACATAGCAAAATTGGTATGGCCCAGATCTGGCCCACACAATGTGCTTACATATGGCCCACATACCGCAAAGAATGATGGCATTTGGTGGCCCAGATCTGGTTTTCCAGAGAGGATCACACATGGGCCAGCATAGGACCACCAGTGTGTCTGCAACTGGCCATGTGCTGGCCCATGTGTGGGCCACCTCTGGCAAACCTGATCTGGGCCACCAAAGCGCCATCATTCTTTGCGGTATGTGGGCCATGTGTAAGTTGTGCGCAGCCACGGGCCAGTTGTAGACACACTGCTGGCCCAGAACAGTTTAAGTTCTGGCCCCAGATGTCAGCCTAATGTGTACCTTAATCAAGCCATGTAGTAACAACATGTGCCGCAACGTAATAGTGCAAAACTGGGTGGGAAACTTCACTAGATTTTGGATAAAGCATATACTCACAACCCTGTCAAACCTGCATTTGAAACGTTGGCTACCATAGCAGTATAGTATTGCAACATGGCATTTGGGTCTTCTAACTAATAGGAATACAATAGGAACACAAATAGTGCCATCATTGGCATACACCCTGCAATGACACCGGTCAGTCAGAAGTGCCAGCTTGATGCCAGACCAGGGCCAGACCTGTTTTCTATGGGCCTGGGCCACATAAACCAAACCACAATCAGGCCAGATGTGGCATGCCATCACATAGACAGTGCCATCTATGCCAGGCCTGGCCCATATCTGGATGACATACCACTTACCATGCCAGAAGTCAGCCAGCAGTGCCGGCTTGACACCAGATCTGGGCCAGACCTGTCTGCTATGTGGCTGGTAGATCATATTCTCACAAAATATAAGAGTTTATTCAGTAAGCATCAGAGTCCAACAATGTTATGTTCAGCATTTCACTTTTCGGTCACAAGTTGTTAAGTAAGTAACATTTATTTATTAAGCGCTTTTCATAGACAGGCAGTCACAAAGTGCCGTACACGAAGGCTAAAATAAACAGACAATATAAACAATACAAAAGGTTAAATGTAAATAAAAGTTTAAGATAAATAAAAAGATAAATGGGATAAATAAAGTTTTAGTATGTTAAAACTTTGTATGTTAAAACAAGAATTTTAAAATTAATTCTAAAATCTATTGGGAGCCAATGTAAAGAATATAAAATAGGAGTAATATAAACTTGCTTGGCTGCTGCATTTTGTATAGCTTGGAGGTAGGGCTGGGCGAAATGGCCTAAAATCCATATCGCTGTATAAAGCATGTGCGGTAATGTTATATATCGCGATATAGTCTTTTCTTTGGTATACTGTATTTTCCGCACTATAAGGCGCACTTAAAATCCTTTAATTTTCTCAAAAATCGATAGTGCGCCTTATAAAACGTGCTTCGTCTCTTCACTATTACTGTCACCTGGCATAATTTGTAGATGTTGCTTGCATTTTTCATTTTTTTATTCCATTACACCTAAAATGAGTGACAAAGATTATGAACTAAGAACCAGAAGTCCATGTTGCTAATTACACCTGATAATGGAACAATGTCATGAAATTATAGTGTTTGTTTTTGGGGAAGTCTGCGTGATAGGGATGTCCATGATTATGTCTGTGATCAAAAAAAAAATCCAAGGACGTCCTGTACTTCTAATTCAGCGTGGTTAAAATATCAGAGGTGGCTGTTGATACAAACAGGAAAGTTCCATTAAAGAAAAATGAAGAGCCACAAAGATCATGCCTCAGCAGGACTATACAGCATACCCTGTCCCATTAACATAAAGCATGGTCCTGAGAAATTATTAGCCTCCCTAATTTCAGGAACACTCAGACACAGCATTGCACTGTTCAAACGACCTGTCCACTGTGATGCACGGTTGTTTTTTTCCACGCCAGCTCCACCACCACACACGTCTCCACATTCTTTATTTCTGTCTCACTCTTCTTGCACAGAACACATGCAAGGGAGAGCAGTGAAGGACATAGATGACACAAACAACACTCATACAAGACCAGTAAGACGAAGGTCAACAAACACATCCTCCGCTTACCAAGGGTCTAATAACACAGCTTTCCCCCTACTGCATTATACTGAAACAAACTAGGCCAGCCTCACCTATCAGCACCAGCAAGGGAGGAAGCAAAAAGCTGACACCAATATAATGACATTAACTCTTATTATCTGCAGTTTTTCAAACTACTGACACTCTGAAACCCATCCTATCAGAAACAGCAGGAATGGATGAAGAGCTGTTCCAGGATGTAGGCTGGGGCTACTGGGCAACTTTATGGCATGCACATGGACCTGATTATTAGGGGGATCAATGGGAATGATCTAGCACAATAGCAAGATAGATATAAAGATCACTGAAGGGAAAAATAGTGTCTCTCTCAACCTCTCTGATTTGCTGCCAGATTGCTCAGTTGTGACCAGCTGGCAAATACATGCAGAGTGATCACCTGTGAAACCTTCCCCAGTGGATCTGCCCCAAAGATATACAGGCTATGTTTCTCCTTCATTGACCAATATATTCCAAATCTTTGTCCTGCCAAATTACAGCTTTGGGTGGACAGAATTTCTCCAAAAGCTGGATTTCTGAGTCATGTTAGTTAAGAAAATATATATATATATATTCCATCTGCAATAATTCATATTTGGTTCAATAGCACTATGTCTTGGGACCTCCCCGCCCTTCCATGTGCATATACGGGAAGCTAAAGACCAGAAAGAGCAGAGGGGGGCAAAAAAAGCATGGATGGATTGCAGAGCAACTGTGTACACATTGAAACTTGAAGTAACACTATTTTCAGTTTGATGGCATACTGAGTGGATACTCAGTATCAGTATCATTCATGCCATCATTCTTTAACTTTTGTTTATATCTACCTGATTATATTTGCTGACTTAATACTAAATAACTAAAAAGCAAAGACTACAAAACATCGATGATAATTAGCCGAGGTTACAGCCCGCCTGAAAGGGCCCTATTCTAAGATTTCCCATTAGTATTTGATTTTCCAGTTGTACTTGTAATACAGTTAATTGACTTATTTACTTTCATCCTCAACACATCTCCTGACGCCCTGCTCCCCTACACAAAAAAAAGTTCCATAAGGAAAAGAATGATTATGAAATGGAAGTTACATTGTATTGATTAATTCTGCAAATAATGTCAGAAATACTTACAACCTACCATAAAAAGTAACATAGGTTAAAAAAGTTACAGAGGCATTGTACTTCTATATACTATATATTACAAACCAGGGTGTCACCAAAAATTATTTACTATTAGCCCAAAATGACAAATGGTGGAGGAATGTCTCAAAACCAAAACACAATGAATGTACCTCACTACACATGAAACTGCTGCATATGTTTAAGACTGAGCTCATTTTAAATGCATTGAATACGGTTTAATGTCCTGCATTGTCCAGCATTCAATAAAGCATATGTTTGCACCAGCAGAGAACCACACATCTATGAATCAAACAACGGTTCAAGCCACACACATGATTTTTCAAAAATGATATTAAAATAAAATTTTAAAAAAAACAGTTGAATTAAAGGCTTGAACTGTGTTACATGGTTAGCTGTCGATATCTACGGCAGGATTAAAATATGAAAAATGAATGCAGAGACTTGGCAAAACAGCTGATTAAACATTTTACATTCAGATATTTTCATACCGTAGATGCTAATCTGAAAGTTATGATAGAATATAGGGTCACATCAAGAAAAAAAAGTTTTGATCATGTTGAGAATAAAGTTGAAATTTCAAGATTAAACTATACTATTCTGAGAAAAAAAGTAAAAAGAAACAAAACAATTTTGAGAATAAATGTCAAGATTACAGTTTTGGTTTTAAGTCAACCAACTGCCTCCTACCAACTTTACAGAATGCTTGGTGTTGATGAGTTAGTGAAACAACTTGATCAGCTGCCTTATTGTGTCTTGTGATGCAGCATATACCCTCTTTAAGCGTGTAACCATCAATATCCTTGAATCCATTGATAACTATTTCATTTTGCACAACTCTTCCAAGTTTGCGTGGTTTTTACTTCTGAGCAGAGGCACCATGTCTTCAACAACTTATCTACACTATTGTTTAATGTGACACAACAGCTTTAATCTCCACCGTTCAACTTTATTCTTAAAATATTATTTCAACTTTAGTCTTGAATTTTCCTCAAAATAGTATTTCAAGTTTATTCTTGAAATTTTGACTTTATTCTGCTCCATTTCTCTATGCAAAGTAATAAATTATTCTACTGTAGTGCCACATTCACTACTAAGTCTGGTTGGGTAGCCGTCACGAATTTGTCCGTCTGTATCTGAAAGTCCCACAGGGTCTTAGCTCTGTCAGTCTCGACCACCCTAGGCACTCAGCAAACAGAAAGATAGCAACTCGACAAGTCCTTACATTAATGTTTTATATTATTCTTCGTGTGGCAATAATGAACCTAAATAAAATACGATAATACTGTAAGTAGGCAGTGGCCCTGCTAACGAGATATTTATTGGTATAGTTAGTTGGTATGTTGGTAGAATTATCCTGTCTTCATCCCCTAACCCAGGGGTGGGCAATCCCAGTCCACGAGGGCCAGTGTCCCTGCAGGTTTTAGATCTCACCTTGGGTAAACACACCTGAATCACATGATTAGTTCGTTACCAGGCCTCTGGAGAACTTCAGGACATGTTGAGGAGCTAATTTAGCCATTTAGCCCTTTAAGACCTACCATAGAACCAAGTCCGCCAGAGCTTACAGTGGGGCAAAAAAGTATTTAGTCAGCCACCGATTGTGCAAGTTCTCCCACATAAATGATGACAGAGGTCAGTAATTTGCACCAGAGGTACACTTCAACTGTGAGAGACAGAATGTGAAAAAAAATCCATGAATCCACATGGTAGGATTTGTAAAGAATTTATTCGTAAATCAGGGTGGAAAATAAGTATTTGGTCACCTCAAACAAGGAAAATCTCTGGCTCTCACAGACCTGTAACGTCTTCTGTAAGAAGCTTTTCTGTCCCCCACTCGTTACCTGTATGAATGGCACCTGTTTGAACTCATCATCTGTATAAAAGACACCTGTCCACAGCCTCAAACAGTCAGACTCCAAACTCCGCCATGGCCAAGACCAAAGAGCTTTCGAAGGACACCAGGAAAAGTATTGTAGACCTGCACCAGACTGGGAAGAGTGAATCTACAATAGGCAAGCAGCTTGGTGTGAAAAATCAACTGTGGGAGCAATCATCAGAAAATGGAAGACATACAAGACCACTGATAATCTCCCTCGATCTGGGGCTCCACGCAAGATCTCATCCCGTGGGGTCAAAATGATCATGAGAACGGTGAGCAAAGATCCCAGAACCACACGGGGGGACCTGGTGAATGACCTGCAGAGAGCTGGGACCAAAGTAACAAAGGTCACCATCAGTAACACACTACAACGGCAGGGAATCAAATCCCGCAGTGCCAGACGTGTTCCTGCTGAAGCCAGTGCATGTCCAGGCCCGTCTGAAGTTTGCCAGAGAGCACATGGATGATACAGCAGAGGATTGGGAGAATGTCATGTGGTCAGATGAAACCAAAGTAGAACTTTTTGGTATAAACTCAACTCGTCGTGTTTGGAGGAAGAAGAATACTGAGTTGCATCCCAAGAACACCATACCTACTGTGAAGCATGGGGGTGGAAACATCATGCTATGGGGCTGTTTTTCTGCCAAGGGGACAGGACGACTGATCCGTGTTAAGGACAGAATGAATGGGGCCATGTATCGTGAGATTTTGAGCCAAAACCTCCTTCCATCAGTGAGAACTTTGAAGATGAAACGAGGCTGGGTCTTCCAACATGACAATGATCCAAAACACACCGCCCGGGCAACAAAGGAGTGGCTCCGTAAGAAGCATTTGAAAGTCCTGGAGTGGCCTAGCCAGTCTCCAGACCTCAACCCCATAGAAAATCTGTGGCGGGAGTTGAAAGTCCGTGTTGCTCGGCGACAGCCCCAAAACATCACTGCTCTCGAGAAGATCTGCATGGAGGAATGGGCCAAAATACCAGCTACTGTGTGTGCAAACCTGGTAAAGACCTATAGTAAACGTTTGACCTCTGTTATTGCCAACAAAGGTTATGTTACAAAGTATTGAGTTGTATTTTTGTTATTGACCAAATACTTATTTTCCACCCTGATTTACGAATAAATTCTTTACAAATCCTACCATGTGGATTCATGGATTTTTTTTTCACATTCTGTCTCTCACAGTTGAAGTGTACCTCTGGTGCAAATTACTGACCTCTGTCATCATTTTAGGTGGGGGAACTTGCACAATCGGTGGCTGACTAAATACTTTTTTGCCCCACTGTATATTATATTTTTTCATGCTGTAGTGCCGTTTTTGGGAGCATTTCAAGGTGATATACATCAATACAACCATTATAGCCCAGATTTTAATAATATGTATGCATTAAGTGCATAGTAATTACATAAATTGCAAAAAAAGTACCTGATGGGTGAGTAGAGGGTCTCTGGGTCGTTAACCCTGACCCTAAGCCTCGGATAAGCTGGAGGAGATAGCAGGGGAGGTCTGGGATTCTATGCTTAAATGGTCTGGTTCATATAGAGCTTGAGGGTCCTGCACAGTATCTTAGCTGTTCCTAGTTCTGCGCTGTTCTGGACAGAGATCTCTGATGTTGTTCCTGGGATCTGCTGGAGCCACTCGCCTAGCTTGGGAGTCTTTGCACGTAGTGCTCCGATTACCACTGGGACCACTTTTACCTTCCCCACTGAGAATTGCTGTTATGGTCTTCCAGTATTGCACCATCTCCAGCCTTGGCGGTGCCGTTCTCACATTGTTCCCCTGCCACTGAGAGTACATTTTTGCCGGTTCTGTGGAGAACAGCTAGTTTATTCTCCTGCCTTTTATCGCTCTGGTGTACCTCTTCAAGCAGCTGGCCAAGGCTGTGAGTCTTTGCTTGGCAGTTCTCAAGGCCTCAGGTATGGACAGTTTGCTGTAGTTCTTAGGCACCTTCTGTGTTGCACCTTTCTGCAGCTCTGATCCCTGACCTTGATCTGATCACTGCTGCCGTGGTGTAGATCAGCTTGTTAATCTCGGTAATGGTGGCGGCGTCCAAAGTGCTGCATTCACATCATCTAGTAGATCTTCTGAGGGTACTTCATGTAGTCATGGTAACTGGAAGATAAGGAGGCTGCGGAGGATCCAGGTTTCAAGCTTTGCCATGATTCTGTCTTTCAGGTCAGTTCCTCCCGCATTCAATGATCCTTCTTCTATTGCACTTGGGGTTAGGTACCCAATCTCGGGTGGGGGTGACTAGACAACACTAGAGGCCAACTTCAAGCCAATAGCACAAGTGACCATCAAGTGCGGGATCTACCAAAGAGATGCTCTGTCCCCACCAATGTTCCGTCTAAGCTGCGCACGTGCGCAATTGCGCCCTGATGGCACGGTCTCTGCGCAGAGAAAATCTGTGTTGCGCACACAAAAAAATTCTAACCTGAATTGAAATGAAAGTAAATATGTGCCGACACCGGTGCTGATGTGGAGTGAAGCCACGTTAATGACAACGTGTACAATGTTGTTTATATTTACTGCGGGAAGAAATGGTAAAAACGGCATTTTATAAGAAAAACGCTCGAAAGCCTGTGAGCAAAAACAGCCCCCCTCCCTCAGCCTTTCCTATTGGTGGAAAAATGTACCATGTCGACCAATCAAAACATGATATGGCAACATGGCATTTAGTTGTTAAGAAACGGGGGAAGTTTTAGGAGTGACGGCGTTATTTTTCCTTCCAATGGTGTTAACATACTGCACAGGTCATGAACAAGATTGTTTTTAATTTTCATTGTAAGTGGGCTAAAGCAGTTAATTAAAAGTAGTCTAACATAAATGTAAATGCTGTAATTTGATTATTTTAATAAACATGTAACTTGGATGCTGGCGTGACCACAGTGCACACGTCTGCTGTCGCTCACAGTGGTCCACGGGACGCTCAGGGATTTAGTGTGTTCGCTCAGACACATGAAACATTAGAGGGAACATTGGTCGCCACTGCTGTTCTGCACTGGCCTGAATCCTCTCAGTGAGATCATTGACAAGACTGGCTACGGAAACCGACTGAGGAATGGAGCAGTTGTCAGCCACCTCAAGCTGTATGCCAAGAGTGAACAAGACATCGATTCACTGATCCACACCACCAGGCTATACAGCAATGACATCAAAATGTTGTTTGGACTGGAGAAGTGTAGTCGGATGGTAACAAAGAGAGGGAAGGTAGTCAGAACTGAGGGGATTGAACTACCAGAAGGCAACATTGCAGACATAGAGGACAGTTACAAGTACCTGGGGATCCCGCAGGCGAATGGGAACCATGAAGAGGCCGCTAGAAAAGCTGCAACCACCAAGTACCTGCAGAGGGTCAGGCAAGTCCTGAGGAGTCAGCTGAATGGTAAGAACAAGATCCGGGCCATCAACACGTACGCCCTGCCCGTGATCAGGTACCCTGCTGGGGTAATAGGCTGGCCAAAGGAGGAGATAGAAGCCACTGACATAAAGACAAGAAAGCTCCTTACCATGCATGGAGGGTTTCACCCCAAGTCCAGCACCCTGAGGCTGTACGCTAAGCGGAAGGAAGGGGGCCGGGGACTGGTGAGTGTCAGCACCACAGTCCAGGATGAGACAAGGAACATCCAAGAATACATTGGGAAGATGGCCCCAACTGACCGAGTCAAAATGGGAGACGCCCCCAAGGGTGGTGGAGAATGACCGAGCTAAGATCCTGTGGGACTTCCAGATACAGACGGACAAAATGGTGGTGGCTAACCAACCGGACATAGTGGTGGTAGACAAACAGAAGAAGACGGCCGTAGTGATCGATGTAGCGGTTCCGAATGACAGCAATATCAGGAAGAAGGAACACGAGAAGCTGGAGAAATACCAAGGGCTCAGAGAAGAGCTCGAATGATCTTTAAAAGCTGATTATGAGAACATATTGTAATAAAAGCAAAAGCTGACATCAGAATGTTGTAGTAAAAAAATTATAAAACAAAGTTATGTTATACCCATTGCCCTCCCTTAACCAGTACATTTTTGAATAGTTTAACGAGCCCTGTTTCAGATGAAATGATAAAATCATGGGATTTTATACAATGTTACCACCTTGAAAAGGCACAGAATAGTAGGAATGACTCAGCACTACTTCAACTTAGCACAAACCTATAAAAAAACTATGCAATACTTTTCCTGACAAGCAAGCATCCAAGATGTCTGAATGAAAAGAAACCTACGGGGAAGTTCTTCCACCTTAGGAGAAATTGCTCAAACTTCTGGAAGAGGAATTTAAAACCAGGTTAAGGATATTCAAGGTTTAAAAAGGAAAGTGGCACTCTTACACAACTGACAAAACTTACAACTACACTTTAATATAATCAAGATCTGAAGTACTGAAAACTGAAACTCAATTCAAAAAACAAAAAGAATAACCTTCATCACTGAATTTAACCATAATGATCAGCAACTTAAGGATATAGTTAAAAGACAATGGCAGATTCTAATGGCTGAATCATCTGAAGCAAAACTACAGATGTGACAAATGCATGCACATAACAAAATTGTATATTTACTACTATTACTATAAGTTTTTTTACTTTTCCACACAGTGGTAAGAAGTCTCCTGTTAAACAGTTCAGAAACTGCAGCACAACATCACAGTCGACAAGCTCAAATGCCCCGGTGCTCAAGGTTATACTGGACAAATAAAGAGAGCACCTAAACAACCTCTTTGAGAAGACAAAAAAGTGTATGTGACAGCCAAACACTATCATGAAGCTAACTATGGTTCTTTTGCCACTCTGAATTTTATCGTTTTTTAACTCAATGCAACTCAGTTCATCTAATTTGATCTCTCATGGAGAGATGCTTTGGATTTCAGTGCTCCATACAGTGACTCCTGCTGGCCTGAGTGATGTTTTTCTTGTAAAATGCATTTTTGTGAACAAGCTTATATGAGACATACAAAAATACAAAATGTTTATGATAAAACTTGAGAGAACACTTCAATTGTAAACACACTAATCTGTTTTAAGATTAATAAGAGAATTACCAGCAGACTATTTGGTTTCATACTGATATGTTAGCGTGTTTGCTGGCACGGTCAGATACACTAGTGTGTTTGACAGTTTTGTTCTGTACCCTAGCAGCACTGGAGTTCCATTATTTTGGTTTAGCACCACGGATGAATGTATTGGGAAAGAACATCCTCTTCAGAGACTGAATGAGTTTTTGTTGCAACCGACTCTTTCATCTATTCACCACTTGTGAACACGACTACAAGACTAGGAGTTTGCTCTACTCAGCTTTTCTCAGCAGCTTGGAAATTGTTCTTTGTGTCTCACATCCACACAGATACTGTTCAGCAATTTCACAGAGCTTGTTGTGGAAATGTCTTCCCAAATAATTTTGCTTAATATCTTGCTGCACATCAAGCACACACGCAAGCCGGTAAACAAAGAAACATGTCCACACAATGTTAAATCCTTCATTTTGTGCATGATTTTTCTTTGTAATTGGAATGCATAGCTAGGAAGACTTAATACTAAGCATACATCAGTGCCACTCACCACCACTAAGGTTCAGCTAAATTAATATTTAGTGTATAGGCTACATATTTCTAAGAATATAAAGCTGACTTGCAACATGTGTATTAATATGCAGTCAACACATTGAATGTTCTCCATTTGAATTTTTTTCTTGCACATTTGTCACTCACTGGTCACAAAAAAGTGATATTGTATGAATGTGACATTAGATATTACTCACGGTCATTGCATTGTGTGCCGGTGTATGAAGTCATGGAGCAGTCGCAGGTGTAGTTCTCCCACTGTTGAATGCAAATGCCCATGTTGGCACAGGAATCCTCTTGGCAGGTAGTGCTGGGTCCTGGGGATCAAGACAAAAGAAGCAAACACAAAACTGGCAAAACTGGCTTCAGTTCAGTGTTGCAGCTCAAAATATGTATATGATTCTCCTATACTAAAGAATGAGAGGAACGGTTTATGATCAGGGTACAGAAACAGTGGTACTGAAGAGGACTCACCTCTGTGCTTGTGCTGCCTCAATGCAGCATTCATTACCACTGACCACAATACTTTAGTACAGAGATTTGAAGCAAATCTATTGAATAGTTTACATTTTGTACATGTAAATGGGAAGTCTTCACACACTCAGGGTAATTACGGAGCTACTCAGTGTTTTGGTCCTGGGTAATTTAAGAAATACTTACATTAAAGCTATGTATCAGTTAGTTTTGAGTTTACCAGTCCATAGTTTTTTCATTTATATTTTAAGTTCTTGATTCTCTTTCGTGCCCAGTCTGTCCCATTCTTGTCTTTGTCTCATCACCGGTGTCTCCTGTGGAAGTGATTTGTGTCCCCATGTCTCTCTGGTCTCTCCCTGTTCTCTCTCCATACTTATCTAGTTCATAAGCCTTCCTAAAAATCCCTACAAATCTTAGAAATGTGGTTTTTAAACAGATACATACTTGGCATTAGGTTTCACTCTATTATTGCTGGGTCTTTATCTTAAAATATACAGTGATCAGGCATACCATTATGATCACCTGCCTAATATTGTCTAGGTCCCAGTGCATGGTCTGCAACAATGCTTAGCAGGACCCAAGGTCTCCCCAAACATTGCCCAGAGTATCACACTGCCACTGCTGGCTTGTCTTCTTCTGCTGTCAGGTGTTCCCCAGGTAAGCAACACACGCACCCGGCCATCCATGCAATGTAAAAGGAAACATGATTAATCACACCAGGCTACCTTCTTCCATTAGTTAGGGGTACAGTTCTGATGCTCGTGTGAACATTGTTAGTGGACAGGGGTCAGCATGGGCATGGGTCTGCAACTATGCAGCCCCAAACACAGCAAACTGCAATGGACTGTGTATTCTGACACCTTTCTATAATAATCAGTGTCATTTTTCAGCAATTTGAGCTACAGTAGTTGATCGGTTGGACTGGAAAACATAGGCCACCCTTCATTTTTCATGCACATTAGAAATATCCTGTCTCAGAGTTACGCTGAAAAACTAGTTCATGCATTTATTACTTCTTGGCTGGACTACTGTAATTTTTCCTGTATTGGCTTCCATTCATTGGCCCCAGATCTAAATGCTGCTCCTCACATACAAGGTCTTAAATAATCAGGCCCCATCTTATCTTAATGACCTTGTAGTACCATATCACCCTATTAGAGCACTTCGCTCTCGCTCTGCAGGCCTACTTGTTGTTCCTAGAGTATTTAAAAGTAGAATGGGAGGCAGAGCCTTCAGTTTTCAGGCCCCTCTTCTGTGGAACCAGCTTCCAGTTTGGATTCAGGAGACAGACACTATCTCTACTTTCAAGATTAGGCTTCAAACTTTCCTTTTTGCTAAAGCATATAGTTAGGGCTGGACCAGGTGACCCTGAATCCTCCCTTAGTTATGCTGCAATAGACGTAGGCTGCCGGGGATTCCCATGATGCATTGAGTTTTTCCTTTCCAGTCACCTTTCTCACTCACTATGTGTTAACAGACCTCTCTGCATTGAATCATATCTGTTATTAACCTCTGTCTCTCTTCCACAGCATGTCTTTATCCTGTCTTCCTTCTCTCACCCCAACTGGTCTCAGCAGATGGCCCCGCCCCTCCCTGAGCCTGGTTCTGCCGGAGGTTTCTTCCTGTTAAAAGGGAGTTTTTCCTTCCCACTGTCGCCAAAGTGCTGCTGATAGGGGGTCATCTGATTGTTGGGGTTTTCTCTGTATGTATTACTGTAGGGTCTACCTTACAATGTAAAGCGCCTTGAGGCGACTGTTGTTGTGATTTGGTGCTGTATAACTAAAATTGAATGGAAATTGAATGCGCATCACTGAAGTCTTGGCTGCCCATGAACAACCTGTCTGTCACTGCTGTTCCTTCCTTGGAAAAACTTTTGATAGATACCACTGCAGAGTGAGAACAAACTACAAGAGCTGCAGTTTAGGAGATGCTCTGACCATATCATCTAACCATCACAATCTGGTCCTTGCACTTGCTCCTTAAAATATTATCTATATATCTCTCACTCAATAATAGGTGCCAGAATAACGTGATCATCAGTGTTATTCACGTTACCTGTCAGTCATCATAATGTAATGTCTTATGGCTGTTAAAGTCCATGTGGTGACTGTTGTTGTATTTGGCATTATATAAATAAAATTGAATAAAACTCAATACTGAATTTTGATTGGACTGAATTGGTAAAAGATCATTCAACTGCTACAGTTATCCCTAAAAATCTTTTTCTCATTGGAATGTGGCAAAATGTAGTTATTCTTTAAATAAACTACACTATTTTATATTTGAAATGAAGCATAGTACATTTCAGTTATTTCTGTTCAGACTTTCTGTTTGGCTGTTCTCTATGCATCAGTTTTAACGGCTGAGCTCGTTCATGTTTACAGGAGAGCTGAAGCCCATTCCAGCTGTCATGGTAGAAGCGTGTGGACAGGCCATTAGTCTACTGGACTAACGTGGAGAGACAAACAATCATTCATGCTCACATTCACACTGACAGCCGATTTAGAATCATTAATTAAACAGGCATGCATGTCTTTGGACTGAGAGGAAGGTGGAGCAGGTGGAGAGGCCCAGCCAGACCTTTGTGCTGTCAGAACGCGACTGTGCCACTATAACAATGTGTCATCGATAACTCTGTGAATGTTAGGATGATAATGACAAATAAAGAGCAACGAGACGTTTTGTTAAACTGCTTTGTGTGTTGTTGTTTGTATACTTTAGCTACTCACACACATTCATTTGTTTGGGAAATTATTGTTTATTTTTTATAACTTGAATGGTTGGTTTGCAATGATACTGAACAAAAACTTATTGTTATTCGACCTCAAATCATGTGATGGTCCGGAGACTTACCTCGTTAAAGATGCTCAGTTAGAGGAGGTATTCGGGACAAAGTCATGTTAACCGTCGAGGGGGGATTGTTTTAAACGTTAGCTTATAAGAAAATCCTAAAGCTCAGTTTTGATGCTTATTTGCTGTTTGTTAGCAGTGCCGCATCGCCCTCTAGTGACGGCAAAATGTATTGCTGCAGTCTGAACTCCCTAATTATAGATGGGCTTCGATATAGGCAACAAACTTACAAACAAACAAACAAGAAAAACTTTTAATGTGATGAAAGCTTGTAATGAAATTACAAACAATGAAATTTCAAACAGTTTAAAAGACTGTTGAGCTGATCGTGGTGTGTATTGCAAAAGAAAAAGAAAACCATACAAAAATCATACAAACACACAAAAATGCCATGGACAAGACCAACAAACTGCGATTGATGAAATTTTATTTGGAAAAATAAATTAATCAACCGATACTTTCTTGCGCTGCATACAGTACAATGAAATAACATTGTTTTCATTCTGATTCAGATTGTTATACCAAGGACATATACCGTTTCTTTTCTACTAAAATGAAATGTCAGCTAGCACATTTATTGGTTTAACATGGGGCTCTTTAAATAAATGTTCCATGAAAAACAAAAAGTACAATACATACATTTCCAACTCAATGATATGGCAGGCATAAGAAAAACTGCTGTATAGAAAATGATGTCCATGCAAACAGATTGTGGAAGATGGCCCATAAAACAGCAACAAATAAATAAGTGAATAATAAAAATGCACAACTTTTACAGGAAGATGGAAACATTTTGTCCACAATGACATTTGTTTTCTTGTGCAAAATGTTTCAACGGCGCATTTTGGTGTAGCTACACAGAACATGTTAAAACCTTTGGCAAGTTTGTCTTTGTGAACAAAGGTCTGTGTGAACTGAATACCAAATATAGCCTGATGCAGAAATAATGGCAAGATGTAAAACTGCACATCCTACAAATAAAGATATAAACTATTTTTTGAAGTAGTTACATTGTTATTTGCTTTGTACTTCTGCAGCTGACCATTTGTAAACCCCGGCTACCTCAAACAGCAGTAGTCTAACAAAATAAATGTAATAAAAACAGTCATTCCCATCGAAAGTGCCAAATATTATTCAAAAGAGTCACATAAATGTTGAGCTTTGATTTTTTATAATAGATATATAACAGCTTGATCTCTTGGTAAAGTGTGAGAGTCATGAAAAAATAACTTAATGAGAATGTTTTAACCAAAATCAGGACATTGTTACTACGTAACCACAGCCAAGATATTTTCAGTCCAGTTGCCACAGGTGTATTTAATCAAGCACCAACCATCAGATCTGTATTTACAAACGGCCGTGAAAGATTGGGTCATTCTGACAGCTCACCGAGTTCAAGCATGGAAATGCAATCGGATACGAGCATTTGAAGTCAGTTTGTGAAATTTCTTCCCTCCTGGATATTCCATAATAAACTGTGGTGTTGTGATGGTATTATTCCAAAGTGGAATCATTTAGGAATCCTAACAAGTCAGCCACAGAGTGGCAGATCATGTAAAGGTGCCATGCATTGCTGCGACGTAAGTGTGTAAGAGTCTCTGCTGACTGACTAACAGTTTCAGCCTTGCCCATCAACATCGGCACAAAAACAAAGGCGCTTCATGGCATAGGTTTCCATGACCAAGTACCTCCTGTACTTGTAATGTGTAGTCGCCCCTGTACTTTTCTTCATATGGTCTATTTACATGTTCATGGCAGAACATACACACTGCAGACTTAAAATATGTTTTCTTGTTGCTTAAGTTTCAAAGGCATGTCGACTGTCATATAAAAAAATCTACTTGGGTCCATGTCCAATGTTTCGCCTAATGCTATTCCAAATATAACATTTCCTTGTAACATAGTCATTTCAGTGCAGTAATGGGATACATTACTTTCTGTTGTCCTATCTTGTTTGGTGGCCCCAGTGAGGATAAAGATTTTTGCAGATGTAACAATAACCAGTGCAAACACAAAAGTAATGATAGTTATGGTTACTGTAATGAATTATCTATAGAGAGTACAAAAAATGAAATGCATTACTTTAAAAAAGTAATAGAAATGATGATAGTTAATGACCTCAACAATGATGTACACAAAGAAATAGTTGTCATTTTGTCACCATTTATGACAGTGCTCTGAGACCAGAGAGAACTTTATTTACTGTGTAGCATTGTCTCATCTGAATCCATTACTCGGTGGGCTTTAAAGGTTGAAATGGATGTAAACAATGATCCACTCAGGACTGACACATCATTGGCATCGTGACACAGGACGGTGTTCAGCATATGTAGTCAGAAGCATTGTAGCCAACTCTCAGAGTTAGTGTAAGTGAAGAATAATGTGAGTATGTTGAAGGAAATGTAAATGTAGTGACTCTCTCTGTCTTTTGTCCTTTTACTGACATACCTGAGCCAGCACCCATCAGAATCTGTTTTTGTTTTGAATCAGTTATAAAACTTAATATTCATATCATTCAGAAAAAGAACTTTACAAAAGCATCATAGATTAAAAAAAATAAGAGAGGTAATCTTTGCATTAGCAAAGGCTGCATAAATAGTGATGATGAAGGCTCTGTAAGGAGGCAACCGATGTGGCCGATAACTTGGTTTAGTACAAGGAGCTGATTTGATCAGAATTCTAACAGTGAATAAGTGAGGCAACAAATACAGTTAATAAGACGAAGCGCCTTCCATACGGTCTCATGGATGCAGAGCTACTGTTTGCATTGAGCAGGAAGAAAGGGCTGCTGGAGTTGGAGTTGAAGTTTGTGTTGTAGTAGTCTAAATCAGGCTGAGATTTGAGGGACGGTGTACCTTCACATCCACGTTCAATCTGCCCGCTGCGAAACAATGCATCGTTGAGGAGATCCGGAAGACGACCATTGAGGTCCACTGACGCCAAACAGCCCTGGAAGCCGTCTCTGGAAGCCACCAGTTTAGGCAGGTTGCCATACATGCCTGGACCCAGTCCAGCAATGAACAGATCACCTGGGGCACAGAAAAAATGTAAAAGTGCAGGAGAACATTATCTTTAAAAATATTATGGATATTTATAGAAAGATTTGTGTTGAAATCTTTTCAGATCTAAACGGCATCAGGACAAACAAAACAGAACTTTTAATTAATTACGAAACCGAACTAAAGAGAGCGCACATATCACACAGGCTTTTCCTCTTGACAGCTGTACACGTACGTGGATTTTTATTGTTGTTGTTGTTGTCTGAATACAACGCTGGCTGATTTGCAAATGTATGCTAATTATTCACATTCTTGTTGCTTGAGCCCACAAACTATTTTACTGTTGCATTACTGGGAACACCAGAAAGATCCGTCTGCACTGTCTTGTTAAGTCTGATGCAGTTATTGGGGGTGGTTTTAAAAAACAAATTTCCTCTATCCAAATCGATTTTAGTTTAAATAAAGTGAGATCGATTCACTAAATCCTGAATCAATATTTCAATATAATAATATAACAATATATAAAAGTATTTTGTCAGAATCTCAGGTTAAAGCTCACAAAACTATTTCAACAACCACCAAACAGCTAAACAGTAAATGAGAGCAGGTAAACGGATTCCACACAAAGATGTAAAACACAAAGCGTGGATCGTTCACCCGCCGCCACGTACACCGACATCTCACAGATTCTGAAGCTGCAGGTTTCGTCACTCTCTGACCAAAACTCGCTGAACCATCAGCAAAACAAAATGATCAAAACTACGCTTCATGCATTTCCTCGTACTTTTGCTGTTTTGCTTCCACCACGATAAAATTGCACTTCAACTTTCTTTCAGTGTACTCACAGACCAGTTTACCATCAAACGACTCTGTTGTCTCCATCATTCGCTTGCTTATTACGCACCAGTCTGCTAGTGTGTACAGTGCTGCCGGCCGCTGTTTTTTTTTCCCCTCAAAAATAGCCTGAGGTAATGTTCACATGTTGTATCATAGTTTTCTTTAGTTTTTGTTCTACTGCAGAATATTTTTAAGGTTATAGGCCAGAAAAATCTGCTTGTTTTTCTGTTTTATCCTCAGTTACTTTGACACAAAGGCCTCTGCTGTGATGCTCACACCTCTGATGAAGTCTCAGCTTTGTTTTTATACATAGATATAAAAATATGGATATGTACTGATAAATGATCAGAATTCTAATATTTCTGACTGTCTGAGTCAAAACTGAATCGAATCGAATCGGGACGTCGAGTCAGTTATAGAAATCAAAATCGATACCCAGCCGTGGTAGTTGTTCTCTTCAAAAACCAACACCTTCATTTCACAAATGCAAACAAGCATCAAGGCACGACTGGGGAATAGTCCTGAAGTATTTCAGTGTCAGTATATTGACCCACACTTCCTGCTGACAACGTCACGCCTAGCATCCATGAAAAGATTTAAAGTTGAGTTAGAAGTAAGTAGTAAGCTGACCAGTTGGCATCAAAGGATGTACGCCATGAGCCCATCCTCCACACAATTAGTCATTAATATTTGGCAGTCCTAAACTTTAACTTCAAATTTCACTAAGTCAACAGTGATCATCGTCATCGTTCTGAATTGTGAAATTATTGGATTTATATCCCCAAGGTTACAGCATGCTCCACAAAGTGTCAAAAACTGGGCTTGAAGGCGCGCTGCACACACAGCTAAGAGGATTGTGCATCTATAGTCCTGAAATTGAAGCAGCTTGAGTAGATCGTAATAAAGTTTATTCATAATAATGATAATAACAATATATTTATTTATAGGCATCTTTTAAAACCCTCAAAGGGCTTGAGGTATGGTTTGTGTGTCTCCTGCCAAAATGAAACCAGGAAGCTTTTGCATGTCAGGTAAAATGTCTTAACCACTATACCACAGAGCGTAACTTAAACACTCGTTTCTTATCAGTGCAGCAAACAACCACTATATCTAAATGAAAAACTGAGTCATATCTTGAGTGTACCTTTAAGGTCCAGATTCTTGGCACCATTGATACTCTGACTAGTGGCTGTAGCATCTACTTTCAGCGTGTGGGTGTTGCTGTTGTCTCGGGTAATAGCCACATTGTGCCACTGATTGTCATTTAGTGCCCTTTCACTTTTTCCCTTGATGAGGTTGGGCCCATTTCCAAGGTCAAAAACATAGTGTATGTACCTACAAGAGAAAAATCACTAGTTATATGGGTTTAACAACAAAAACAAGTGTGAAATAGCAATCTGCTATAAACATCTGCTATTTGCAAATTAGTAAAAATATAACAGAAAGATGAATTTTATCCTATAATGAAGGTTCGGCCATGATCAGGATATCAGACTTTTGACAAAATGTGTTTGTTCGTTATTCTTATTGGAACACAATAAAATCAACCAGCCATTAAGAAAAGTTTAACAGGTATCCTCTAAAGGAAAGTTTACCCTTTAACTAGTTCCACAGCAATGAAATCATTGCCGTCTCCAGAGTTGAAGAGTATGAAGCCATCTGGTGAAGTGGTCTTGAACTGAAAGAAGAGGTGCATGGACGTGTAGGCCTGTAACGTGGCCAGGCTGAGATAGCTGCTCTTGGATTTGAAGGTGACAGGGTCAGCGATAATGGAGCGAATCCCAAAGCGGGCATTGAGCTCACAGTAATCAATGTCACCATTCTTGCATAAGTCAATGTATAGCATGCCGTTAAATCTGAGAAAAAGAAAAGAACATGTAGGCAAAAATAAGGAAACATTTTTAGAAATCTACAGAATATTCATCTTAGAAGTAGAAATACCTTAGGCTCTGGAGGTGACCAATAAAGCTGGATGGGATGCTAGAAACAAATCGGCGCTCTGTCATTATGCCTGTTTCGATGTTATGGAACTCCAGACGAGTGTGGTCACCCACCATTTGGCCTGGAGACGGGGAGGGTGGAGGGGAAGGGTTGAAAGAAAGACAAAAAACGAAAAGAAAAGAGAACACCGTCTGACACTAACACAAAAGGGCTGATTTAAGGAGAAAATTACATTACACAGTATTAGATGAATGCAAACTGACACTAATGGGTACATGTGTACTTGCTTTTTTGGAGCAGAATTACACACTGACTTTAGTGTTTATGGCGAGATGCTGTAGCATGGTGGAATAACACTGACAAAGACATACTAAGAATATTTCCAGTTGATGGAGGCAAGTACCTTCTGCTACATCATCGTCAACCGTTAGCTTGTAGGTTTTGCCACGACGCACCACACGCACTGTATGCCATTCATTATCATTGAGCTTTTGCCCAGCATACAGGGTCTCCGGTCCCTTGCCTGAGAACAATGGTCAGTCACAAAGTTAAGGACATCCTGAGAGCCTAAAACCAAACATTTGCTTCCCACCAGTGACAATAGGAACATTTACAGGTCTTCCACAACCTGGTTAGTAGTTTAAAAATGAGGGAAAAATTGGATTGAAATTAGATCCGATGGGAAACAAAGGTTTGATATAGTCATTCATTTATTTACACAGGGTAAATGATATGAGCACAGATGTTTGACATCTGTGCTCATATCATTTACCTGACTGCTAAGCAGTAGAAATAATTGCTTTTACTCATCATAGAGTTAAAGAAATCTTCCTGTCATTCCTTCCATGTTCTGCACTGCTTTTTTATCTTCATTTCTTAATCTCCTGCTCCAATAACAAAATGCTATTAACATGACCAGTGTTATATGTTTGTGTTTAGCAAACATTAGGGCTTTATATCAGTGGTGCCCAAGCCCCGGGCCACGGACCGGAGTCGTTTGGTACCGGGCTGCCAGAGTCGAGGCTCAGGTGTGAAATTCATGCTTTTCAGGGTTTTTATCGTTTTTTATCGTTTTCAGTGTTAACAGGGTTTTTTCCCGTGTGAAACAATTTTCTTTTTTTTTTTTTGGTACCAGTAGTGGTTTTATTTTGTTGTATTTATACGCAAAACCTTAAAGGCCGGTCCGTGAAAATATTGTCGGGCATAAACCGGTCCCTGGCACAAAAAAGGATGGGGACGGCTGCTTTATATTATTGGAAACCATTTCTTCAGCCACACCTGATCTCAGGGCAGGAGGAGAACTATTCTTTCCTTTTAGAAAAGTATGAAACTACTTCAGGTTAGAAAACAGTCATGAGATTTAAAAGAAATTAGCACTGATGTGGAATACAGGTTGGTCATACAGTTTTATTCATTTATCTTTAAATTAATTTAAGCATTTTCTTCTTTACATTTACATCATTTACATCAGCGATGCCACACATGGAAATGCAGAGGAAAGTGGGGCAGTGAGTAAATTGATGCACCACCTGTATTTTAGCAATCACAGGCAGATTTTATAAAAAGATGTGTTGCATCATAACAATCCAAAACTAAAATTAATATTTTGTATGCATGTGAGACATGGTGGCATTTATGTCACCAGCATATGTCAAAGTCTGTAATTGTAGAACTATTTGCAGTATTTTGTGGCAGTCGAGGCGGTGCACTGAAATGTAAAAAAGAAAATTAAAGAAAAGTTTAACTTAGTTTGAGTCTTCAGTCTTAATCTTTCACAACCGTAGACGAGAAACGTAATTATATTTTTCCATGGTTGCTGGACCAACCTATCCTTTGCTCAAGCAGCTCCAAGAATTTGGTGGACCTCATATATTTAATTGTTTATTTGAGTGACTGGAAGTGGATAGCCAACACAATGTGTTAAATGCATGGTGCTACAACTTTTGGTATCGATCCAATACCAAGTAAATACACAAGTAATACAGATGCCAACACTGTGAACCTATAAAGACAGATTATGTAGGCAAGTTGGCGAGAAGTTGATGAGATTGATCATCATCGATTTTCAAGAAGCTGTCTGAAACGTAGGAAACAATTTTAAAAGTTTTTCTCATTTATAATTATTCATATCAAAAAGCTCAAAGGATAATGCATATTCTCAATAACGTGTAATATTATCAATATTAATATTAGTTTTTAATATGTACATTCTTTGAGTATTTAAATTAAAATCTAAATTGGGTTAAATCATTTTGATTACAACTTTAAGCTGATCGAATCTCCATTACCCCATTATGAGTAAAAGCAATCGTAGTGATCTTGGCAATCACTGTAAAACAGCAACAGACACACTATAAGTAGAAAGAGCTTAATGATTCATCACAGCTAGCCTGAAAAATGCTTAGAAAGTTCCCTAACATGACAAACTATCCTGCGAACTAGTTTCCTCTGAAAAACACGCTTTCTTCAATAAATAGTCAAATATTACATTTAATTAAAAGACTGTTTGATTTTTCAGTCTTTTGAATCTGGGTTTGTGTTAGGAGTGTAAAGTACACCTGTTGTCAGTCAGTACTCAGCTAGTTGTCATTAGCATGCATATTACTTACGGAAACACAAATTTCAGTTTAAAAAACTGTCTCATTGTACAGAAAAAGTAATGGACTGAAATGTCCACCTGATGAAGCAACATGTGAATTTTGCCTTGGATTTATATTTCTCTATTAGTGTGCTTTGAAAAATAAGGAGTGATAGCTCCTAGTTCTACATGGGTTTTATCATAGCATTATTATGGATATTATCAATGTTTTAATAAACACTCAAATTCAAAATGATTCACAAAATTCAATTTTTATGGTTACATCGTTTGCCAAGTTTTCCCCTGAAATAAGGCTTTAATATTTGGTGTTTATAAATTCCTCACATAAAATCAAAGGTAGTTCATGAGCACTCATGTGCTGGGCATGAACGCTTACACACCTAATTACTTTAGTTGAAATCTGAGTGCTTTCAGTCGTGTTCCACTGAAGACAGAGGCTTGTATGATTTAGTCAAGTTCATCATTTTGGCGCTAACCAATAATGACAGATTAATAATAATCGTTTAATAATAACTTACCTTGTTCAGTGTCATTTACCTACATCAGTGTTAACTTCAGGCTATTACTGCACTCTTTAGAGAACAATATGTACTAACTTACAGCTAAAGCACAAGCTCTACACCAGCAATTTCTATTGGTTTGCTACCACAGAACATAACAGTTACTCATCCTTTTCATACATTCTTACCAAATTTCATATTTATCTTCATCTAATTTTAATTTCCATCTTGTGAGGTAACACCAAAAGGTTGTTCATCTACCGTACCAGTGTCTCCATTACTGAAGCAATATGGTGCCATAGCGCCAAACTGGACGACAAATGTCAGTAGTACTCTGCTAGCATTGGCTCTCAATTATTATTTCCCACTCTGTACCAAAGAATGTGGCAAATATAGTGAAATATACTGTATTTACTGTATATTCACGTTTTTTCTCCTAAGGAAGGTAAGAGTAATTTAATCTCATAAATCCTTCTTTAAATATTGGTTATGTAGAGTATAGAGGAAACAGAAGACTGATTTTATCTGTGATCCTCTGGCATATATAAAATGAGGAATTGTGTCATCACCATTTAATTTCACTGAGTCTGTTTCTACTGCTCTATGTTGCTCAAACTCACCCTTCAAATAAGAAGATGTTGGATTTTGAAAAATTACATTTCTTTCTTCTTTAAAAAATAAAAAACATCGATATCATTAACAAACAAAACAAAATGAAACTTGAGTGTTAACTTACTGGAGTTACAGTTTATCCTGATACAGTCTAGATGGGGAAGAATAAATGACAGATGAAATTGCATCCTTCAAGGTTACTGCTGCAGACATCCAAAAACAAAAAATCCACCCTTCCGGGGACGTACACATGCAGTAAGGCAGCCATTTCATCCCATTGGTCTATCTTTAGAATGATCTCTAAGTCAAACAATCATGTAATAAATATAACATGTCATTACTCAATACATTAATTTCTGCTCTTTTGTTAATCAACAGTGCTGTAATTAATAATTGTTTAAGTGCTATATTTACATAAAAATGGCCACTTGTAATACCAGCTACATGGGTTTTCTGACCCAACACTATTTGACTTTGCATTTAAATCAAAGCCTCCGCACCAGTAAAATTGCCTCAGTTACTTAATAAAAACAAACAATAATTATAAATGGATCTGATACTCAAAGAGATTTTTTTTTAAAATAAACGTTTGTAACTGAGAAAAAGCAAGTTCATTATCTGAACTAAGGCCAGAATACCTGCCGCACACTGCGACAGCGAGGGTTGGTCACCATGTGGCTGGTGGTTTCATGTGTCGTCAACCGCAACAGAAAAGTGGGAGCAAACAGCCACGATCCAGTCAGCACCAGCACCGTGCAGAAGCACAGGAACCCCAATCATCAAAACTCCTGCTATACTGTTCCTGCATGTCGCTACGCTCCATCAAAGGGTCAGGCTACTAACGTTAACACTTAGTACAAAACTGCATGGATTAATATGGGATAGAAAATCATATAAAGTACTGACCAATTGGCGCTTCATTTTTGAAAGTAAAAAACAAGAGTATGCCTCATAAAATTCATCTAAATGGTATACAGCTTCCACCGTTAATCAAACAAGACAAACTGTATGTACGATATAGAACAGACAAAATGCAGTTTGTGACTCGTGTGTCTTTGCCATTTCTTCTTCTTTTCTTTTCTTTTTAACATTGGGGTTGCAGCTAGCTGTAGGTTTTGCTGGGCTCTGTTCTCGGGCTGTTCGCCTGACGGGCCGCAGGCTTAAGGCCTTTGAAGGTGTGAATACCATCTTTTGACAAAGCATGATGGGAAATGGAGTTGATGGGAAAACAAGCAAAAGGAAGACGCTGAAAACCCACAAAATTTAATAACAAAAAGAAACTATCATGAGCAACAAAAAACAAAAAGACACCCAGAACAACAGCAGGGTGACACAGAAATTACCTGATGTCAGACACAAAAATGAAGGTCGTAGAAAGAAAACTTGTTCCTTTTATATCCTATCCTGCTGAATGATGGATCAGTGGTTATTCTTACTACAAATTACATCTGAGAAAATCTCAGCACAGTCTGTTCTTTAAAAAAATAGATAAAATAAAAACAACAAACTGAAACCAGATATAGAACCTGTTTATGATGTGTATTCTACTTATTTTGCTTTTACTGTCTCAAAGGTTCTATAAACAAAAGTGAGTACACGTTTCTGGTTCAAAGGTTTCCAAACATATTTAATAGTGAAGTAAAATGTATGTATTTTTAAATGTTTCCAGTAATTGCTGTCTGGTGATTTATGCAC
Organism: Haplochromis burtoni; assembly: GCF_018398535.1. NCBI lineage: Eukaryota > Metazoa > Chordata > Actinopteri > Cichliformes > Cichlidae > Haplochromis > Haplochromis burtoni. Next base: position 714,916 of record NW_024582612.1, on the reverse strand, counting down.
ACATTAACAGCCATGCAAAAGAGAACTGATTGCTGTTCTAAAGATGGTTGAAATCTTTGAGGGATCACTGTGATGAGTAACCAATGAAAAGACGGAAAAAAAGAGAATAGAAAAGGAGAAGTTACCGCTCGACGGTAAACCATCTCACAGTGAAGGTGGAGGTGTAGTGGCAGATGGCTGGGTGGGGCATACGATACCTAGATTGACCGTGAGTTTGACGCGACTCCCGTCCAACTCCAGCCGTAGCGTGTCGGCTGAGTCTCGGGAGGTAGTGGCCATGAGGAGACCATAAGCCCGCTGGGAGCGAAACCGCAAAGACACATCCTCAGCTTCAGTATGCATGATGGTCGGCATCACAACCTTCATATACATGCTGCCATCATAGGAGAGGATTGAAGCCTCTGAAAGAGAAAGTCAGGAACAAAAGTAAAGTACATTTATGTGGTTTTTTTTCTCTTACTATTGTTCTCCCACAGAAAGGAATTATGATGTAGGGACTGCAAAGTCCTCGCCATCACACTGGTCCTACAAGAGAAAGGCACTGGCTGGAAGGAGCATGCCTTTGTAGTACAGACAGATCCCAAAACCTTGCATATCCCCGGACTGCAAAGTATTACAATGCTCATCAGGCCAGGTGGATATGATCCACCTCTACCAGATTTAACCTCAACATTAGCTATCCAAGGTCCTGTCACATCAAACCTGATGTGCTATCCCAGAAACTCTCCACCTCCTAGTCCTCCACAGAACAAGAAACCACCCTTTCACTGGACTGCATCATTGGTTCCCTGAGTTGGGAGATTGAGTCCCTGGTCTGGGATGCTCAGCTGGATAAGCAGCTCTTGTTAACATATTTGAATATACAATTTCCACAATCATTTCAGATCCTATACTTGGGTCATCTTAAAGGAAATGTGGTTCCAAAGGACGAATACCTGTTTAAGATTCTCCTGGTAGCGGCAAAGAAAACTAACTAAAAACTAGCTAAGTAGGAAACAGCTATAGAGAATAGGTAACTGTGGTTGAGGAGATCCTGGTTATTGACAAATTCACATACAGACTGGAAATAAAATAAAAATACTTTCTAAAAGACTGGATCAAATGGTTGGCATGCAAAGTGAAGGAAGGCCATAGGTAATTAAAATTATATATACATTACTGATGAGTGAGAGAGAGCTGCCTAATGTAGTGGGGGGATTCAGTGTTGACCAGCCGCTTGAAGATTTATACCAGACAGATAGAGACCACCAGTATACACCAGCTGTACTCCACCAAATCGTCCAAGGCGTATTCTCAGTGGCAGGGGACCAATATGAGAACAATCCCACCAAGGCTGGAGACGGAACAATACTGGAAGACCATATGGGACAAATGCAACCCATGACAACCATGCTTGTGGAGCTAAGAGCACACAAGGTCCAGCAACTATCACATTGGTAGACATGTCCAGAGCTGGACTGCACCAGGCCCTGACATGATTCACACCTACTGGCTAAAGAAGCTAATTCCACTCCATGAGCATCTAGCAGCACAAATAAACCAGCTCCTAATGGACGAGACACACCTGAAATGGCTAACCAAAGGCTAACTGAAGGCTAACCGATGCATCCCCAGAAGGGAATGGTCCCATTGACCTATCGGCCAGTAACCTGCCTCAGTACCATATGGAAGCTCCTGTCAGGCATCATAGAGGCTAAGACGAACAGGCACATGGTTCAATTCATTCATTCATTCAATACACTAGAGGGGCAAAACACAGCTACTGGCAGATATACTGGTGACTCAAAACTGTGAGACCAGACTGACCAACCTGTGCACCACCTGGATTGACTACAACAAAGTTCTAGGAATACCAGTAACTTTACAAGAAATGAGGAATTTGATGGGGATGTGTTGAGAAGCCAGCTCCAAACCAATAACACAAGTCACCATCAACTGCAGGACGCAAAAGGAGATACTCTGTCCCCACTGCTGTCTTGCACAGGCCTGAACTCCCTCAGTGAGATCATTAACAAGACTGGATATGGACACCAATTATGGAATGGAGCAATAGTTGGCCACCTCCTCTTCATGGATGATATCAAGCTGTAGGCCACAGTTGTTTATCAAAGTCCAGTGTTGTACTTTATGGTTTGCCTCTACTTATAGATAACAGATATATCCTTTTTACAAAAATCAACTGAAATATCTAACATTTTGTGTACATGCATTCCCTTTGATTGCTTTATTAGTAATATTACTGAATATTTTTAGTAATTTGTCACTGCACAGTCAGATTACATTTAACTTCAGAGTCAAAGTGTTTGAAACAACCAAATAGAAAAACTGTAAAGCTAAAAAAAAAGAATTTAAATTGCCTAGTTTCACACAACTCTAAACCTAATCTAAATGGGCCACCAGTGATATTATTCTTTATTTCTCTACCTAAAGAAAAATCCATTTCATTGAGCTCACTTTACACTCTTGCTTTCTGTAGTCAAACCTCTCTTTCCTAAACCCTCTAGGGCTGATTGCCATTTTCTTGCATTCTCATTGCATCAATCAGATTACGGTGATTATTTGTCCTGTCACAGTAGCTTAATTTGATAAATGATCTGATAATATGCTGAAGCATTTCATGTCCTCTAAATGCCCTTTGTTCAGTTTATCTGCGTGACTGGGACGCTGTAGTTCTATCACATGGCCACAAGGTGGAGACACAGTCCATCTATCTGTTGGAAAGTCCTGTAGGTAAATTAGGGTGGGTGTGGCTCACTGAGAAACAAATGTGTAAATTAAAATATGGATAATGATTGGATAAAGCTAAGCTGAGGAAAAGTAAAGCTTGAGTAGGTAAAAGGCATGTGCGTCCACACTGATGGAGTCTGAATAAATCTGCATATCACTTACTAAGATCTGATTAAATCAATTTCTTTCTCATCTCCAATAGTCTCATGCACCACCTTACTTTTTGCAGATAGGTCAGGGTAACCAAGTGAAATAACAGCTACATTCCCCCATATGCTTATTTTATGTTTATGTTAGAATGTTGAGTCTCTAAAGCTTAAAACATTTCCTGTGTTGTTCCACATAAAGTTCAATTTAAGTTTATTTCTATGGCACCAAATCAGAACAAAAGTTGCCTCAAGGCGCTTTAAAGTGTACAGTAAAGCCCTACAATAATACAAAGAAAACAGAGAAAATCCCAACAATCACATGACCCCCTGTGAGCAAGCACAGTGGCGAGAGTGGGAAGAAAAAATATGCATAATAAAGGAGTGATAGACATACTAGTGCAGACCCAGAAGAAGAACTGAAATCATCCTCTTTTCCTTTTTCTTTTTGACACTGGACTCTAGATGAGTTGCTTTACATTATTCACAGTTTTAAAAATGTCTTGCCGAGCACACTCACAAGTTCATCAATTATGTGAAATGAGTTGTTTTAACTCGTGCCTTCTCTGAAGCCAGGTTTCTTCTGCTATGCTAGCCCACATTTATACATTTTATTGCCGCAAGTATTTGCTCGTCAACCTTCACGTGAACTTGAGTGACATCCTTAATTCATAGGGTTACATATGAGGTCAACCAACGCTTTGCAGATATAACAGCTTGAACTCTTCTGGGAAGGCTTTCCACGAGGTTTAGGAGTGTGTTTATAGGTTCCTCTTTCAGAAGCACATTTGTAAGGTCAGACAATGATGCTGGATTAATTCCAGCATCATATTTTTTGTTCCTAGGTTTTGTCCTATCTTCTTAGTTTCTGTGTTCTTTATCCAGTTCTTACAATCTGAGTTCTTATTATGATTTCTTTCTTGGTCCTTGTGTAGTTTCCAGTAGTTCCTAGTTTTTCTCTCTTGTATGTTTATCGCTCACTTTGCGCTGAAAGAGGAAACCAGCGGATGTCGCGCTAAACAACAGCAGCACGTTTAAGCTTGATCAGCTGTTGTTAGAATTTATTTAATATTAATTTCTAGTATCAGCTGATGTTTGCTGGAGCCACAGCTGTAAAGCTGCTGGTCATGATATGGTTTGGTTATCTGGTGAGAGGGAAACATGAAGATGAAACCAGGAGATGTCCTTACTGGATCATCAGAGCTGTGATGGAGAAACAGGTTTACCTTTTAGGTGACATGGATGAGTTGAAGTTATGAACTGTTTCTGAGAGACAAATAACACCAGGATCCTTTTTTAGTAGCTGACAGCTGGTAACTGTGCAGGGGCGGGTCTAGCAAAGTGTTGCCAGGGGGGCAGGTAGGGCATTAACAGGGAGAGGGGGGCACAAAGAAATACTTTCTTATTCTCATTTAAAATGTCTCGCTTTTATTAAATAATTATCTGAATCTTACAACCAAAGTTTTTATCTGATGTAAAATGTATAGAAATCATACATATACCAACAAGACTGTACATCACTGTCACAACAGCGTTTGTTTTCATTCAAAGGCTTTATGGCTTTAATACCTGGGGGGCCGGTCTGTAGTCAAAATGCCCGATTTTCTGTCCCAGTCCAGCCCTGCAGGTTAATACTGGCAGTGTCACCATGCCAGCTGACTGTATTTCATCATCAGCCAGTGTTGTTCTTTATCAATATTACCAAAGTTTACCATAAGGCAGCATAGAAAGTATTTACTTGCTTTCAGGTTTTATTCAAATGTTAGTCTTTTCAGTTGTTTCCCCACTTTTTTCCTGTTTCAAAATCAAACACCAGTTTGTGAGAAGATTATCTTCTTTTTTTATTAGGCAGATAAAGTTTTACATTGGCTAATTTGTCAAATTGTTTGTTAAAGATGTTCGTATTTTAATATTCAAAAATGTTTTTGCCCAAAACATATGTGCACTACATGTCAGTAAAATTACTATGAAAATATTGCTGTCCTTGAATGCTGAGTAAACACTGACAAAGCACAGATTGTGTCTCTTGTACTTTATCAACGCAGTATCTAAAAACTTTGCACCGTAGTGGTTAAAATCTCATTCTAATAAGAGTTAAAAGCGCATTCGGTTATTAGGTTTATAGGGTTATTGAATTATGGTTAACGGTTGGTAGATTTTTTTTAACATTATCTGCCAATTACATCTGCCACCCTTCTGTGTCCCTACCTGGCCCCCCAACAAAAAATTTCAAGACATGCCACTGGTGAGGTGAGGGCAAGCAGATGGGAGGTGTGAATGGTCGTCTTTCAAATCTGCAGTAAAAAGTGCTTAGGTCATCACCCAGGGTCATTTGTTGAAAAGCAGTTTTTTAGCTCTTCGCTGTAGCTCCTTTCTCCTACCCTGATCTTCTTGCTCTGTTTGTTTCTGGCCTGCCTGTTCAGGGCCCAGTCCTCGCTGCTCGCTGCTGTAGGCCTTCTCCTTAGTTTCATTTTACTTTCTAGTTCTTAGGTTCTTGTTCGTTTTGGTTTGTTTCCTTTTGTGGGTCCCTGTTAGTTTGACATATCTATCATGTATGTTAAGTTCTGTCTCCCAGTCGTGTCTCTCCCTCTGTCACTTAGTGTGTGTCTCATGTTTCCTGTTTAGGTTTGTTTTAGGCTTTTAGGCTTTTGTTTCCGTTGTATGTTTCTTTCACAGCAATAAAGCTGCCTCTTTGAGTTTATCCTGTTGTGTTTTGACTCCTGTGTTTGAGTTCTTATCCTGTCTGCCACACAGCACCCCGATGACACTAGGAATACCACTAATGGTTTTAAATGTCTTTTATGTACAGACGATGGGGACTCACTGAGACTTCAATGCTGCAGAAAGTTTTCTGTACACTTTCCAAGATCTCTGCCCTTCTCAGATGTTTACACACAATTCCTTGGGCTTCATGGCTTGGTTTGTTGCAACTATGCAGCTATGGGGCCTTATAGACAGGTGTGAAATTTTCATAATCATGTCCATTCAACTGAATTTTCCACAGATGGACTCCAATCGAGTTTTAAAAACATGTGACAGATGATCAGTGATCAGGATGAACCTGAGTTCAACTTTGAGTTTTGTGGCAAAGGTGGCAAGCTTTGGGAGAGCCATGCCCAACTTATGTTAAAGATGTCACGGTACCATATCACCCCAATAGAGTAGGTTGCTCTCAGACTTCTGGCTAACTGGTGGTTCCTGTGAGATTTAAAAGTAAAATGGGATGAAGAGCTTTAAGCTTTGAGGCCCCTCTTCTATAGAACCAGCTTCTAGTTTGTATTTGTGAGACAGACACCCTCTTTGCTTTCAACATTAGGCTTAATACTTCCGTTTTTGATGAAGCATATAAAATGATCTTTTGATTTGGTGTTATATAAATAAAACGAGCTGAAGAGCTGAAAAACTTTGTGTATGTTATATTTGAGTGGCCCTTGAAAATATCTAGAAAAGTATTTAATATATGAAGCTAAAATTTCACAGCAATCATCATTTGAATCATAACTCAGTGCATATACACTCCACACTGATGTCCTGCAAGCACTTCTATAACTAAAGATATAATCAGAACACTGTTCACTGATATGCTAAAAATCAGTTCAAGCTAGCAGTTTGGCTAGGGATGTGGAAATTAGTTTTCATCTCCAATTAGTCTTTATTAACCTGTCTGAACACCATGATGGAAACTGGTCAGAAGGGCAATAGTTTTAATATTGTCTGAATAAAAGTTGAATATTGTTAATTGCTTTTTCTGTCACACACAAAAAGAAGCAAGACAAGAGATAAGGAGAAGGGGAAAGCCCCAAGTTAGTTGAACACCCTGCATCAAATGGTAACTAATTCGGTTTAAATAATTAAACATACAGTAATTATGGATATTAAAGGTTCCTCTGTGAATTCAGTGAGCATGTTGTTCTTTTATGCTAGGCTCAAAGCTACTAAATGCAGGAATCCTGCTAATGCTGCAAATATCTTTGAGCTATATTCAGTTTAGATGTAACAAAGTTCATCTGACTGTTGTCCTCTTTACGGGTAAAATCAACAACATTTTTGTTGATGGTATATCAATAAGGCTAATTCTGCTGGAAATATTAAAATAAATCTCTCTTGTTTGCTCTTTCTGGTTTTATGTGATCTACTCTACATTGAATGTCAGTTTATTTTCTCATCTATTTAATATAAGATACTAAAACATGTGTCATACAGTACAGATGAGACAAAAGATGGAAATACTCAAGTCAAACTCAGCTGGACTCAGTCCTGCTTATGTTGTTGAAAGTGAAGCTATGCCTTGGTTCAGGTCCAGCCTAGTAAGACATCTATTAACGTAACTGGTTTATCAAATGGAATGGTGTGAATCTACCAATCTACCAGCTTGCAAATCTTGCAATCAGAACTTCCTTTATAGCTGTCACAACGATTGTCCTGCTCTAGCTAGCTCCATCTGTTCAGATCGCAGTGTTACAGATAGTATGAGTATGTAAGGCTTTTGGAAGAGGACTGAACGTGTGCACATCTAAACATCCACACTTACCTCTCTCACAGGTGCGTGACCAGTAGCCAGTACCAGTGCAGTCACAGATGAATCGATTCCAGCCTTCTTTGCAGACTCCTCGGTTCTTGCATGGGTAGCTCTCGCACTGCTTGCCAGGTTGTTTATTGCATGATGGTTTAATGCCAGCCCCATTTTGTGCCTCAGCAATCTGACGGATGTCCTTGCTTCGACCATCAATGAAAAGGTCACGAATACAGCCCACATAGCCATAGTTGAGCATTGCTGTCCAGAGCTCCGTGGGCAGGATGAGGTTGGTGCGGTCAGTTGGAAGCCCCCCCAAATACATGTCACCCTCCAGGTCCAGAATCTCACTCTCACCACTGGCTGTGAACGGAGTCCTTCTGCTGTTTACAGAGATGGTGCCTGAAGAGAAATTTGCAAATTTCATCATAGTGCTCCTACTCTTTGATCTTATGAGATGTGCCACCAATTTTTATTGATTTTGCCTTTCATTATAAAGGTTCCCTCACTGACATACTACTGGAGTAACAAATTCTTTCCGATTCTGATATTTGAATTTTACATTACTTCAAAAAAGATTTTTTGTATTTGTAGTCCAGTAGACTGTATACCCCATACATCTAGCCTCACTGACCTGAGCGTCCATCCCTCTGGATGTCGACATGATACCAGACCCCATCATTCACCTTTGTCTGGGTGGCCTTAACCTTGATAGTCCCAGAGCCCATATCCAGCAGCAGGTACAGGCTGCCATCCAACAGCTCCACAGCAAAGAAATCCACCTGAGCAAGAGAAAAAGAAGCTCCTTATCTGAAAAAATTAAGACAGTTACTTTTTTCTTTGGGTGCTTCTTTTTCATTTTCCTAAAATCTAAAATCTGTGTGTCAAATAATCTGACAAATACACAAAACACTCAGTTTTGGTACACTCAGGTAAGCACGGATAAAACATGAAGCAACTTCCCAAGTTTGACCTATAATTAAACCATAATTCAGTTTGTGATACCAAGAAGCAACGTTACGTCAGATTTCCTACAGTAGTTTTTCTTTCTTACCCTGTTGCAGTCAGTACAATGTGGCATCACTGTTTAGTGGGGTCAGTACATTTGAAACCACACTCTACCACACCCAGGTTATGTTTAGTGACAGGTGAAATTAACTTAAAACTTCCAAGCAGAAAATTGAAGCTAAGGTTAATCATGGAGTTACACAATGTTCCACGCTAAGGCCAATTCTGTGTCCTGTCATCCTGTCCTTAAAAACGCCTTGAAAGGCCTTCAGTTGATCCAAAATGATGCAGCAAGAGTCCTGATATATTGACATCTTCCTTTGGAAACAAAGCATCCCTCTTGACTTGTCTAAAGTATCCTGAAAATTTAGTTGGGTATTTGGTATACCTAGTGCAAATGTTTGAACCCAACTTATCTAAACCACTTGGAGCATCTATCAGCGCACACATTGTAGTCTCAAAGTTGGTTATACTGGAGCATGAGATATTATGCCTCTAAGTATGAGTATATTCTGAGTTTATGTCAAAAAAGTGATACCAAACGCTTCTGTAGACGCTCATATTTGAAACTAGCATGTAGTTGCTCTGTCAGTACTAATTATGTTAGCAGGTCAAAGGGAAATTCCATTATATGTTAGCATTATGCTAGCGGGATGAACGCTAAATCTGTTTTCACTTATTTCTCTTGGTTATACCAGCTGTAATTTCAGTTACTAGCGTCAGTCTATACTGTGTAAGATGAGAAATATATTATGTTCGAAATATATGTTGTAATATACTTTTTTGTTATGTTTGTAGTCTTACAGCACCTTCATTAGGGAGACAAATAAACCCTGCAATGTCAACTGGAAACTTTTGCCTCTCCTTTTGAAGAACTCTTTATCTATCTGTCAAACTGGGCATCGACGTACAGGAAGGGCAGAATAGTAAAACGCTTCATTCTCATGAATCGTAGTGAGTTCTGTAAAAGAAAAGATGGACGAAACACTGGAAATGTCCAGTTCTTTATGCTCCAGCCAGCTTACATCATCATCTACTGCTGTCGACAGAGCATGAGCAAAAGCATAAAGCAGCTGCAGCAGCATTAGCTGAGGCTCAAGCTTGGGAAGCGTCTGCGCTGAGCATCCAACAGCCCTGCCACACCTTTGCCAGTCTTCTGTGCTTTGAGCCCAAAGAAAGAGTCTTGCAACTGGAGTTATGGAGGACAGCCAGCAAATAATGATCAATTTCACCATTCTCAGTCCAAGGTATGGACACCCACACCTGTAAGTGGTAGTCATTCAATTCAATTCAAAATGTATTTGTATAGCACATTTAAAAACAACAGAGTTAACCAAAGTGCTTCACAATCATTTAAGAACAAGAGACTGGATGTAACGTCACAAGAAGAGCTAGATCTGCTTTCCAGAGTGTGGAATCCCAAAATCCCAGAAATTGATCCAGGGGCCAATTTCCTCCTTCTCATTGGCAGAGACATTCTGCATGCGTACAAAGTCAGAGAACAGCATAATGGTGTCCATAATGAGCCACATCATCAGCGACTCAACCTTGGTTGGGTGATCGTGGGAGAAGTGTGTCTGGGAGAGGTGCACAAGGCAGCCAACACTAGTGTATGCAAAACCAACATTCTACCAAATGGATGAGCTTCACTCTTGAGTGCATGTCCAAACAATATGCAAGTCAAAGGTTTTCACACCTCAGACCTAAGTCTTCAAAGCTCTGCACAACACCTGGAAAGTAAGAGAAGCGATCTTGGCAATCAGGTCTCCAAAAGTTGATTCTGTTCACCTGGACGTAGCGTTTTCAGTGGGAGAAACGTTTCATCACTCATCCAGGTGACTTCTTCAGTCTCAGCTGACTGCAGGTTTCCCCAAATCTTATAAACAGTACATTTGCATTATGACTGAAACCAGCCCACTGAAGGAACAATGGGCTGGGAGGTCACTTCCATCATCATGATTATACAAATTCTCATGACCATTGATCAACAACCACTGATCAAAGATCAATGGCCATGAGTCCCAATCACAGAGAGTTGGGGAATGGCTGCAATCACAGCATTGTAAGATGGTGACAGATGTATCGTTAGGTCCCTCCTCGATTCAGAGATGGTCTTTCCCTTTTCATGTAAATGGCCTCCTTGACTCCGCCCTCAAACCAGCGTTCCTCCCTGTCCAGGATGTTACATCCTCATCATTGAAAGAGTGTCCACTGGCCTGTAGGTGTATATAGACTGCAGAGTCCTGGCCTGACGAGGTGGCCCTTCTGTGTTGTGCCATCCTCTTAGCCAGAGGTTGTTTGGTTTCCCTGATGTATAAATCCTGGCACTCCTCCTGGCACTTAACAACTATGTTACTCTGTTTGTGTCGGGGGACCCGATCCTTGGTGTGGACCAGTTTTTGGCGCAGTGTGTTTTGGGGTTTAAAAGCCACAGAGACC
>NW_024582612.1:683220-698652 GCF_018398535.1 Haplochromis burtoni | reverse complement strand
TGATCATACAGACAATTGGTCTTAAAGGTGCACCCTGATTATGTATCTTCAGTAAACCATACAGACTTGGTGTAGACTCCCCTGGGTACAGCCTGTGGTATGAGGTCCGGTCAATAGCCTTGTCTTGTTCTAACCACTTCAGACAGTCTATCACCCACTTCCCGTAACCACTTCCTGGGTCTCGTTTCAGGGGCTCATAAGTATTTCTGTCACTGAGCAGTGACAAAATCTTCTCATGATAGTTTTTCTGGTTTAGCAATACTGTGCACCTACCCTTGTCTGCCGGAAGGATGATAATGTTGTTGTCATCACTAAGTGATGTGAGTGCCTTCCTGTCCTCCATGGTGATGTTGGATGCTGGGGGCTTTGCATTGCTGGAGACAGGCCGAAACTTTCGTCCGTAGTTGCTCTGCTTCCATGTCTGCAATATTGTTGTTTTGAATTGCTGTTTCTGTGGCTGTGATCAGCTCCACTAGCGGGATTTGTCTTGGCGTGACAGCAAAATTCAACCCTTTAGCAAGGATGTTTTTCTCTGTTTGGGTGAGCTGTCTGTCAGACAAATTCTTGTCCACTTGTCCACATCCTCAGTGTCACATCCTTCTCTTTTCTGGCCACTGAGGACACTCTCCGTATTTTGCTGTGGTTTCCGACACACAACAAGTAGGTCAAACTTCCTTTGTTGCCTGGTCTTAGACTTTTTGTGCTGTGCTAGATGATCCTTCTCAGTGATGTCAAACACCTTTTTAAGAGTACTCTCATCTAATCGTAAGTCTCTGTCGGATCAGCTCCTCTTGAGATTTTAGCACGTTGATGGTAAAATTTGTTTGCCTCACCCATCCATTAAGCCGCTGGTGCTGTGACCTTCTGGAGGATTTTGTTGCCTGGAAGCCTTTAACTAAAGAGCTCATTTGCAGACTACAAGAAGGTGAGGAAAGGAAATATTTGTGTTCAATTCAAGTCCCAAACATGAAGGATTTTCTCTAGATGATATACTCCTGAGTGGACCTGACTTGAACAACACTCTCACTGGAGTTCTGATCTGCTTCTGTGGGGAACCAATAGCAGTTACAGCAGATAAGCAGCAGATGTTCTACTGCCTCAAAGTGTGCAACAAGCATCTAAACTTTCTGAAGTTCTTATGGTATGAAAACAATGATCTGCAAAAACAGTGAAAGAGTTTCAAATGACAGTACATGCATTTGGCAACAGTCCTTTACCAGCAGTTGCCATTTACTGCCTCAGACCAGCTGCTCAGGAAGCAGATGACTCCACTACCAGTGCAAGGAAGTTCATCACATGCAATTTTTATGTGGACGATGGACTTGCATCTTTTCCTAATGAAGCGAAGGCCATTGGTGTCCTGCGCACTTCCCAAGCAATGCTAGCTAAATCAAACATTAAGCTACATGAGATTGCACTGAACAGCAACAGTGTTATGCAAGCATTCCCACCCAAAGACTTGTAGGACTGAAAGGATTTGAAAGATCTATATTTAGGAATGGAATCACTACCTCTTCAGAGGAATCTAGGTCTAATTTGGAATTTGGAGACAGACAACTTCAACTTCTATGTTTCAAAGGAGGAGAAGCCTTTGACAAAAGAGGCATTTTGTCTCCAGTGAACCCTTCTATGGTTAAAGTGATCTGTGATAATCTAATATGCAATGTGTTATTAAGATAAACAGCAAATCTAATTTTAAATGAACTACTCCTCTTAAACAAATGGTCACTAAGCTAGAAATTTTTATTGTCTACAACAGTGGTTCCCGAAGTGGGGATTTTTCTTGTAAAACAAAGAGGGCCCTAGCAAACACACTTTGGGAACCACTTGTCTACAACAGCCTCGCAAACACAGGTGAATTTGTTGGTTTGCCATTCTCGCCAGGTGGTGACCTTGATGTCAAGACACATCAGTCCTTTCAAACTGTTTTCAGTCAAGCATTTTTTAAAACAGAAATTATCAAGTGACTGAGGAGATTATGAACTGACCTTGGTGTTCTTTTGGCTCCGTGCAGCATCTTTGCGCTCTTGGGGTTTGCCATGGGTAAAGAGGATGAGTCCATTGGGCTCAGTCGTACGGAAATCAAAAGAGATGGATCCCATCCGCTTGGTGTTCCACTTAGGGAGACTGATATAGGCCTCAGGGGTTTCAAAAGAAATTGGGTCAAGGGTGGCCACATTTTCACACTTGTAGGATACCTCACCCTGGATTTTCATCTTGGGGTCCACAATTCGAGCCAGACGGGACAACTCAAGACGGATGTCATTATTCTTATACACTACCTGCAATAAGGCAAGAGCAGGATTAATGACTCTTTTATTTAGGATAACAGGAGATACACATTTAATGACTTCCAACAATTACTAAATTAATAAAATTAATGCAGTAAAATAAAGACTGTAAAATAAGAAAATCATCAGTGTTGTGTCAGGAAGGACATTATTGGCTTTACATATCTCAGTAAAGCTTAGTGTGATAAATTGCAGAATACAGAGTTACTATATACCATACACACATATTCCTATTTGACATGTTGTTATTTAAAAACAAAGTATAAAGGAAAATGTTATTGAGTTCACATAAAATACAGGAACCAAAAATACTGATCATTCAGTTTGTCAGATATTTCGTTTCACAGACTGAGATCATCTCCATGTTCCCAGTGCGTTTCATACTTTACACTCTCAAGTCTCAGAGACAAGGTCAACTGTTCCATTTAACGGATTTCCTTAACGATTTTTATCCACTCATAGTTTGCTGGCAATTCTTTATTCAACAAGTTGTATTTTTCTTTTAATTTCAATTAACAAATTCTCAAAATAAACAACACTAAAATCTAAATCTGTGGAATGATTATTTATCTCTGTTACCACATCCAACCAGTAAGGATACACCACAGATTCAGGTATTTTACACTAGAACTGCAAAGTTATTAAAAAAATCTGAAAGTGTTTTCTTTCAGAATCCTCTCAAAAACAGAGCTATGGTGATGAACTGTGTTTTGCACATATTTAACCTTCTTTTTCCCACCTTCATTTAAAATACATTTTGGAGAGACCTCTGTTTGATTGGCAGGCTAGAGAAATCCTAGATGGATAGATAAATACTTGGATTAGAGGAAATCTAATCCAAGATTCATCCAGTTGAAAATTCATCCAGCTCAACTGGATGAATTTTCCATCCAGTTGAGTGTCATGACATCTGTGTTGAATGCCCCCCACTTTGTACCACATTCTTTCTTTCTTGTTGAATGCATCATCGTTCTGGGACCATTCCAGCTTGGAGATATTTTGTAAGAGTACACCACCTCAGTGCCTTGCCCATGTATAGAGACAGACTGATGGGATTTTTATTTATTTCTTTATTAACCTTTATTTAACCAGGAAGATCCCATTGAGATTAAAAACCTCTTTTTCAAGGGAGACCTGGCCAAGATAGGCAGCAGCAGGTGTCTCACAGTTACAGAAATTACTCAAACACAGGCAGCAACAACACACATGCAACAATAAGTGAAAGAATACAAATAAAATAAAATAAAATTCAAAATTCAAAAGTTCAGTTCGGGCAAATGGAACAGAAAGCAACAAGTAACCATGCGGACGAAGAGAATACCGACCAGCACGTTGCATTACAAACAGGCAGCAACCCAAGTATCGCCTTATATATAAAACTGTATAAATGAGAGTTCCTCCAACTCAGGCCATCCTACCTGAGAGTACAACTCACAGTGGTGAGTCTGAAATTTACGGTTAGTGATGAACCTCAGAGAAGCATGATACACAGAATCAACCATTCGAAGACATTGAGCAGAAGCGTTCATATAAAGAATATCACCATTATCCAGCACAGGCAAGAATGTTGCAGCAACAAGCCGCTTCTTTGTATTAAAAGAGAAACACAACTTATTTTGAAAATAAAATCTCAGTGTTAACTTCAGGTTTTTCACAAGATTCTCTACATGTGGTTTGAAGGTGAGCGAGTCATCAATTAAGATTCCCAGATATTTATAGGTGTGAACCAACTCTATTTTATTACCTTCAAGAGTGGTTACTGATGGGATTGTTTGGGCTCGTCTCCTTGATTTAGAAAACAACATGAGCTTTGTTTTGTCTGCGTTGAGAACAAGTTTAAGCTGAAGTAATGAGTGCTGGACAGCAGAAAAGGCTTTCTGCAAGGAGTCAATGGCTTGGACAAGAGTTGAACCACAGCTGTAAATAACTGTATCATGAGCATAGAAGTGGGATGGCCTAGATCTTCTGAAATCCCCTTTATTTTAGCAGTGTTGAGGTGGAGAACTATATTTGCATGTACAGGATTTTGAGCTGTACACTGCACACTGCACATGGACGTTGCCTTATCATAGATTCAAGCCGAAGACCCATTGAATGGTTTCAGCTGGATGGGCTGC
Organism: Haplochromis burtoni; assembly: GCF_018398535.1. Taxonomy (NCBI): domain Eukaryota; kingdom Metazoa; phylum Chordata; class Actinopteri; order Cichliformes; family Cichlidae; genus Haplochromis; species Haplochromis burtoni. The sequence goes on along the minus strand of NW_024582612.1, from coordinate 694,244 downwards.
ACAATCCTTCAGGAGTCTTGTCACTCACCATCTGGGCCTGCTCCTTTCCCTGGACGCAGTCTCTGAGCTGTGCCCTTGCTTTGTTAGCTGAGAATGACGGGGGCAGATGGTCAGATGTAGTGGATGTTGCAGTTGCAGTGGTGTTGGGGTTGTTGTGTGCAGGAGACAGAAGATAGTGGTGCTGGAGCAGCCTCTCAAGAGGTGGAGGCATAGAGGTGTCATTGAAACAGGAGCATCAGTTGAAGTAGTCCGAGGGAGGACAGATATTAAAGCACAGCAGGCATTCCTGCGTGGCATCCCATCAAACCAGCTATAAAACAGGTTGAATTGACTGGATTTGCACTCATTGATGGCTGCTCTTCTGTGAGTGACCCTTGATGCTCCCGATTTACTCTCTGCTTCTCTTTTATACTCCACCTTTGGCCGCATCTATCGCCCTTTCAGTTGGTGTTGAAAATACCTTCTTTATCGCTGACTTGAATGTCTGCGTTTCTGGTGAAGGATTTCTTTAATGTCCAGGGCTTATTCTTGGGAAAACAGCAAACAGTCCTTACTAGAATCACAGTGTCCCTACAGAAGCTGATGTAGGTTGTGAAGGTGTCACAACCAGCACAGTCCAGTCTGTGCACTCAAAATAAACCCTGAAAGACTTGTTGGCCTCTGGTGATGATGTGTGAAAATTCCCTTGGTGCATAGTGCAGTCTAAGAACAACAGCAGTTCAATCTCCTGACTGCAGATCACATCGTTCACTTTAACATGTCTGACGTGACACAATCGATCATTTACAAGCACAAATCCAACCTTTGCTTTTGCTACTCATCTTCCAATCTCTATTTGTTTGCATAACAGTGCAAATAGAGCAAAAAATCAACAAAAAGGTAAAAACACAAATGCTAACAGAGATTTTAACCTTTGAAATGCATCAGAAAATAGACTGAGAGTTTGCTGCACTTAATTGAAAATGTCCTGAAATAGAAAAATGCACAAAATCATCACATTTTAAACGATGGAACTCATGAATGTTTGATATATGTGATGGAAGGATATATATGATTTTCCTCTGCTGATAGACTAAATCAGTGAATGAAGTTTGTATTAACAAGTTTAACAGCAGTACAGGATATTTAGTATCTGTTGAGTTTGTTGTCAAAGTACTGAAATTCTTGTTGTTTAAACATGTAATGGTACTATTTCTCTGTGCATTTTGTTTAAAAAACAAAAAAGAAGTGATGTGTTGGACCCACATCATTTAATGATATATGGTCCACAGCTGCAGTTCACTTTATCAGTCCCACAGACAGAAAATAACACAACCCACCAGATATACAGTGTACATCTTTCTCCATAAGGCGTGTGTGCGACATACACTGTTTCTTCCATGGGCCAGTCTAAATGCTGTCAATAACAATGGGAGGACGGCGTCACGGAGGGGTGTGTGTGAGTAAATTGAAATCTGCTCAAGTGGAAAATTGAAGGCCTTTTTTCTCCTTCTAATTCTCTGGGCAGAAAAAAACACCCTCTGTCTGTCTATATTTTGGCCACATACATACACTAAACAAACACACCCTCTCCTCCATTTCATTCTCCTATATTAATGCTTCTGCTCTTGCTGGTTATTCGGCTTCTGTTGGATTGTAGAAATGGAGTTGGAGTGGGTGGATTGGGGGGACAGGCTGAGATTATCATTAATCCATAAACAGACATTAGAGTATATCAAGTTGTCCCTTAAGGTGCAGAGGGACTAGATAGAAAACAGTCTGTCTCTCTTTTCATTTGTTGCCTTTCCTCCTCTTTTTGTTATATCTATCCTCCCCTTACTCACCCGAGCTACCTCATCCCCCCATCTCTCAGCAAGAAGCAGCCATTTCTTCTCCCACTCAGACTGAGCATAAATACCTAGAGCCGCTGAACAGGTCGATCATTCACTCCAAAATAAAAGCTTCAATAAAAATAGTAGTCCCTTCAAGCTCACTGACAACATGAAAGAAAAGGCCAAGTGAAAATTTGTCCCCTGAGACTAAGAAAACTTGCAGCATTTTCACATAAATACGAACAAAACCTGCATTGCTGCGTCAGTGCCTTACTGTTGTGATGGTGTTTCATCTTTACTCTTTTTATTATTACGAAAAAAGCTTTGAAGCACTTTAGTATTGTAGCCCACTAACAGAAAAGAGACTGTTTGTTTTTTTTAAATCAATACAAAGCATTTAAATTGTGTTACATTGTTTATGAAACCTGAAAATGTATCAAAACTGTGCATCATTTTCTAATGAAAAGAAAGACAGCAAAGTTACTGTTATTTATAGGACTGTTTTTCCATCCACCAGATTACTTGTCTAAGGTTAAATTCATAGTTAGGCCTTCTTCCCTTGACATTACATTTTCGTTCATCTTGAATACCTAAATAGACACCTTTAAACAAAATAAATACAAATATTCTCACAAATATTTTGCAGCCCATCCAGGACATCTATGCTCCAGTTTTGGTGAGTGAAACTGATTGCATTTCACAAACTAATTACTTAGCTCTAGTTAGCAGGTATAATATGGTCGCAGCTGATGGCCCCGCCCCTCCCTGAGCCTGGTTCTGTCGGAGGTTTCTTCCTGTTAAAAGGGAGTTTTTCCTTCCCACTGTCGCCAAAGTGCTTGCTCATAGGGGGTCATATGATTGTTGGGTTTTTCTCTGTATCTATTATTGTAGGATCTACTGTACAATATAAAGCGCCTTGAGGTGACTGTTGTTGTGATTTGGTGCTGTATAAATAAAATTGAATTGAATTGAATTAATATATACGTCTGTATTCATGATCACTGAGTTTAAAGATGAAAAAACCTTTAAAAAAGTGTTTGTTCAGTATTGGTAAGAAAAGCAGTATATGCCACATGTTTTGAGCACATATTGGAGTTTTTTTTAGCATCGTTTCCCGGAGGCTCACGGAGTTTCTCCACAAGAGCAATTACATCGATCCCTCAGTGCAGACAGGTGACATTCCTGGAGTACCTGGCTGCTTAGAGCACACAGCTCATTAGAGAAACCCGGGAGAACAGGGATGACTGTGGCTGGATTTGGCCAACGCATATGGATCAATTCCACACAGTTTGGTTGATCTTGCACTACACCGCCACCATGTCCCTGGTAAAATCAAGACCTCGTCCTGGATTAATGTGACAATTTCAGACTGAGGGTCACTTCTGGGGAAGTAACATCCAACTGACACATCTCTCCAACTGGCCATCCAGAAGTCCACCAAAGAACTGGATAGCTGGCTCACTAAGGTTGACAAGTCAGGCCTGCCAGTAGATTCAAGGCCTGGCTTTACCAGCACTCTATCCTACCGCATGTCCTGTGGCCTCTGCTTGTTTACTCAGTTCCAGTGTCAACTGTGGAGTCCCTCGGGAGGAGAATTAATAGCTTTCTGCACAAATGGCTGGGCTTCCCCCACTGCAGTGCAGCGCTTTATGGAACCAGTAACACCTTGCAGCTCCCATTTAGTAGTCTCACAGAAGAATTTAAGGTGGCATGCACTAGAGAAGTCCTTCAGTATTGGGACTCCAGGGACCAGAAAGTGTCAGCAGCGGATATTTGGTGAGAACAGAGAGGAAGTGGAGAGGAGAGAGAGGAGTGGAGGTGGCAGAGTCATACCTTAGGCAGAAGGAGCTGGTGGGGACGCTGGCCACCGGGACAGCTGGCTTGGGTCTTTTCCCAAAGACCCAAATGGGGAAGGCCCGAGGGAAGGAGAGACACCAGCTAATTCAGGAAGAGGTCCGATTAAGTAAGACAGTGGGGCTGAGGCAAAGGGGGAGAACATCTTACAGCAAAAGGTAACCTGGACAAACATCACTGAGGCAGACCTCCGTCCGTTTCCTTGTTCAGGCTGCATATGATGCCTTACCAATCCCAGTCAACCTCCATGTCTGTGTCAATAGTGAAACACCAGCATGTCAGCCATGCTCTGGAAGGGGATCCTTGTAACACGAGTAGCTGAAAGTACAAAGTCCCTGCAGAAAGTCGCTAGCGCTGGCACCGTGACCAGGTGCTGAAGGCGGTTTCAGAAAGCATAAGCAACACCATCACTCCTGGCAAACACCATCTTGGCCAAAAGACAAGAATTGCATTTGTTAAAGCTGGAGAGGAGATCTGTCAGCAGCAAAGAATACGGTCAGGTCTGCTCTATACAGCCTCAGACTGCCAGCTGCAAGCTGACCTAAGGAAGCAGTTGAAGTTCCCTCAGCACATCACTGAAACATCACTTTGGCCAGACATAATTATTGTCTCAGAGGCAACAAAACAGCTTATTGTCCTCAAACTCACCATGTCCTGGAAGGAGCATATGGAAGAGTCAAATGAAAGGAAATGCGCCAAGTACCAGGAGCTGGTAGAGAAGTGCTGGGAAGGGGCTGGAAGGCGTACTATGAGCCAATACAGGTGGGCTGCAGAGCCTTTGCATGATGCTCACTCTGCAAAGTCCTAAACCAACTGGACCTAACAGGAGTGGCTAGGAAGAGGGCCATCTGGTCTGTATGTGAAGGCGCAGAGAAAGCCACAAGGTGATTGTGGATAAAGAGGGCTGGTCCATGGGTGGCTGCTGCTGGGACGCAGGCTGGGGTCTGATCAACCTTAGCTGGGTTGTCTGGGCGAGAGTGTCTTATGTTGAAAGACCCGACACACCCCATTGAGCCCAGGTTACATCACTGATGATGCCTCTCAGCGCATCCAAAAAGGTATCTTGCACACACATATATGTGAACAAGTTCTTAATGTGGTTAATGTTTCCTCTCCTGTTGCACCCTTGCTGGTGAAAAATGTGATCATGTAGGTAGAGGAGAAGGGGGGTGTAACGGGGAGAAGGGGATAAGGATGGAAGGCGTAGCTGAGAATTTGACAAATTACTTTCAGGTCCTGCCACCTCTGAACAATAATACCAAAAAGGCATTTGAAAATATAAAGAGAGCTTTATCAACACACTGCAGATGCAGGCTGCAGGTTAACGCGAGAATGAAGCATAAGCAGACACTGATAGCAGACCAAGGAATACCTAATCATATCAGACATGTGATAAATACATAATATACACACAAGCATAGTGTATGTTTTAGTTTGACAGAGAGAAAATAATGAAAAATGTTAGACAATGGTTAGATGAAAGGAAACCATCAATGCATTATCCCCTCCACCAGACTTCCACCGTGCACATCATTACACATGTATGCACACACGCACTTATCAGTGTCTGAGAAAAAACAACATAACACAATATTTAATTTACCTTTTAGATTGCCTGCTAATATAGCTACCACAATTTTCTGGTATCATTCACTAAGAAATACCACAAGATAGGAAGTAACACAATTTTCTCCAAGAAAAAAGAAAACAATTCACAGTAAAACATTATGTATGCTTTCAGAAGCTTACAACAAAGCAGCAATGATGCAAAGGTATATTGGAAAGGTTGGAAAGGCCCAGCTGCTTAAATCTTTTTGGTAGGAGCACAAGCTTTGTGCTAACCCTGGGAAGTGACCGCTGCAATAATGACAGACTCACTGTAAATAAAACCCTGTAATGTTACAGTAAGTTTTACACTATTTTTTAAATACATGAAACTCCTGTCAAATAGACTGTAAGTACACCTTCAAACAAACTGAATCATCTAAACTTTTTTTAGGTTTACATCCAATAAATACACAATTGTGTGTGACATGACATCTTAATTTGTACTTGATATAATCTGGTGAGGGTAACTGCCTCACTAGATTGCATCTAGGATGAAACAGATGTTTGGCATTTCCACAAGGAGACTCTGTGGAATAGTGATGAAGTACAGGACAGTACTCAAAGAAAAAGTGAGATACCTATGGCGTTATTTTTGTGCCACTATTCTGAGCGCATGTAAAAACAATTTGCAGGTGCAAGTGTTGCATTTTGAAGAGAAATTTATTTTGAGAAGAAAAGCTAAATTTGAGTGAACAAAATTCATTGCTGCGTGCAAAAAATGTATTTCAGTGTTTGCTATTATCCACACACACACAACATAGCAGCCCCTCTCGCTCAGTTTTTGCATTTGCGCTCGCATGTGTTGCTCGCACTCTCAACATTTCTGCCCGTGCGCACTCAACTCTTTCTCTACACCGTTATATTTGTGCCACAGAAGAAGAAAAAACTACACAATTTATATGCCACAAATCCCACAAAACAAACATCCATCCATCCATCCATCCATCCATTCGCTTCCGCTTATCCTTTCCAGGGTCGCGGGGGGCGCTGGAGCCTATCCCAGCTGTCATAGGGCGAGAGGCGGGGTACACCCTGGACAGGTCGCCAGTCTGTCACAGGGCTAACACACAAGGACAGACAACCATTCATACTCACATTCACACCTAGTGACAATTTGGATTTTCCAAAACAAACACTGAAAGAAATTACAGAACTTCAACTCGACAGCATCAATAATAAAAAAACCACACAATTTATCTTACAGAGACTGCAATCTAAACACAATGACGAGTCTTAAACAGTACAAGTTTCTCATTTCTCATTACAGCAATTAAAGACTGGACAGGAAACATTACCAACGACTCTCACATCATAAATAACACCTTCAGACAATTTCATTATGAAATATATAAAGATATGATGATATATATGATTTCAAATAAACAGACAAGTTTATCAATAACATCACATTACCGTCACTGTCAAAGGAAGAGGCTCCCCACTGACATCCACAGAAGATGAGAGAGCAAAAATTGTCAAACAATAAAGCTCCTGATGGATGTCCCCCTGAAATTTCTGTCTCCGCTTTTTGTTAAAATGCCAGATGAAATTAAAAATAACCAGTTCATTCCATATCATGTGAATACAGCACTAATTTCAGACCCTATTCACTGCTCCAGTTACAGAGCTATTTCCTTAATTAACACGGACGTCACAATAATCAGCAAAGCTCTAACAACCCGCATTGAATCAGTTATCTCCTCTCCCATTCACCCAGACCAAGCAGACATTCTTTAAATAATACACGTAGACTTTTCAACCTCGTACATCTCTCTCACCAAAGTAACCATAAAACAACGATCTTCTCAGAATGCAGAAGAAGCATTTGACAAAGTAAACGGCACATTTCTTATGGAAACACTCATTTATCCAATGGATCAAACACTCTGCAATTAAACATTGAACCATTAGCAGCAGCAATCCATCAGAACGTTAACATCACAGGCATTCACACCAATAATGTAACACATGAACTAAGTTTATATGCAGATGATGCACTCCTGTTCCTACAAAATCCCAACAAATCAGTTGAAGAACTAATCCAAATCATTAAAACATACTCCCAAATCATATACAAGATCAATTACTTGTTCACAATGATCCTTATTCAACCCACAACAGCTTTTTTTCACCACTCTGGACACAGTAATAACATCATTCGACTGGAAAAACAAAAAATCTCCCCAGGAGCATCTTCCTTGGAGGGTTCGACCCGGGGTAGCGGTCATGGCCTATTAAGGGCTCTGTTGGCTCTTAGGTGATGGTTTCCTCGTGGCTGCGTGCAGCGGGACTAGGGGAGGGTCTGTGCTGACGGACGTGGGTTACTGACCTGGTAGCCTGGCTGTCCCTGGGTGGGTCTGGGACAGGTGTGAGGTTCTGGGGCGCTCCGTCTCTGGGCTGGGACCCTGGCTGGGCCTTGGGGGCTTGGGTCCTGGTTGGTGTGTTGCCGGGGTTGTGGGCGGGTGGCTGTATGGGGGCCGGGCCCTGGCGCAGGATGCCACCAGTGTATCGAGCCACCATGGGGGCTCTTCAACTGGTGGGGGAGGTTGTTACACCTTGCAGGAGCTCTCCTCTCTTCAGGAACTCACTCTGCAGGAGGGGGAGATACAGGAGAGGTGGAGGAAGCTCTCAGCCTGGGCGTCTATTGTCTTGTGTAGTCTGGACGATGAGTGGATGATGGGGTGGGTGCAGTTTTCTCTGTGGTGGGGTCGGGTGGGCTGTCCTAGGCTCTCTGCTGAACTGGGCCCCGGTCCGGATGGGCCTGGGCCCCCTTTCCCTGGCGGGTTGCAGAGTATGGGGATGCCTACTGGGGTCAGCGGGGGTCAGCGGTCACTTGCCCCTCCCTTCCTTCCTTCCCCATCTCCAGCTGCCTCCCTCTTCCCGCTCCACCACAACCACCCACACATGCAGGGCCTTGGGGTAAATATGTGTCACCAGGGTGCAGAGGAGTCATCCCCCCCTCTGTCCCCTTCTGGCTGCCTCTGCCTCAATTTTATCCCACAACTTAGACATTCACATTACTCACACTCTCATTACACATACATATAGGATCTTGGGGGTGGGCACGATACACGGAGTCCAAAGTACCATCAGGGCGTACACCTCACCCCTGGCGTTGTTGCCCACCTCTCAATTGTAAATACACGAAGACATTGAGGGCTAGCAGGAGGGACCATGCGCTTACCTGCTGCTCTCTGGCAGGTAGCTCCATGCCCTCCTGGGTTTTAAATGCACCTTAGAACACACATGCATCAACACTACAATGAGCGGGTGGAGGGAGGTTTGGAGTCTTCTCTCACCCCCATTCTCTGCGACCTGCTGGAGCGGGGGGGCTAGGAGGAGGAGTTGGCCGTCCGACTGCGGTCTGGAGTGTGGGGCCTCCCTGCTGCTGCGGAGTCGGGGCGGTCTGCCTCCCCCCACCGCAGGGAAAAGGGTAACACCACCTGGGTCTGGGTGCAGTTCCCCCCTCCAGGGGCAAGGGTACCTAGACCCGGTTGTAGAGTACGCTTGGGGAGTGTGATCGTGTGTACAGCGTCTCTTTATGTCTGTCTCCACGTTGGTTGAGTGTGGAGTAAGTGCATATGAGAGCATGAGGGTGGGAATGGATGTTTGTATCTGTGTGTGCCTGTATGTCTGTGTCTATATGTCAGGTTGGGTGTCAGCGCCACCTCTCTGGGGACATCTCAGGCCCTCCAAGGTTTGGAGGCCTATCTCCCCCCACCACCACTTCCCCTGCCAGTGGCGGACTCCCTCAGACATCGGTGCGTTGGTGGTTCTTTGTGTCCGGGGATGGGCGTCCAGGTACACACCGGCTCACTCCTTGGCGGCCGCTTATCGGGGCCTGGAGCCTGGGGCTCGCTCGGGCCACTTCGGAGGTGGGGTGCCCCCGGCCTCTCGGCCTGGGGCTCGGTCACTCAGGCACGCTGGCTGCCGGCGGAGCTCACGGGCGCGTCACTGCAACTCCCCCTGGCTTCTGCTCCGCGGCTGCTGAGTGAGCCCTCATCTGGGACTCTCCTCAGCTCTTTCTGGGACAGTGGCGCGGCTGCCCCTCTGTTGGTCTTCCTTGGTCTCTTGTGTTCTGGGGGCCTCTGGATGTCTGGAGTTTTGATCTCCTCCATACCTGCTTCATGCCCTGGAGGACGGGGCTGTGGCCCCCCCACACCCTCTAGCAGATCATTACATGAAGGAACCTTTTAAAAAACAAAAAACAAGCGCGTCCATGCTCACAGGTGTACACACGGGTGATCACACCCACAAACTACACCCTTTTTGGCTCCTACCTCAAAGCACACTGTGTTCTGTTGATCTTATGTGCTGCACAATAATGTTTAATATTTAGTATTTACTGTCATATTCCCATATATCATTGTGATGTTGTTTATTCTATTACTCTTGTTCTCTTCTGCTTGTTTTCTTTTTTCTTTCTCAGCAGGTGATCCAGGTGATTGATAGATGTATTTTTTGTCTGTTTGTTTTGTTTGTTTTTTGTTTTTTGCCCTTTATCCCCGTTCCTCTTCCCCGCTGTTTCTCTTTCCCTCTTTCTTTCTCCCCTTTCTTTTCCCCAGTCAAGTCTTTACCCGTATTTAGCAAGTGAAAATAAAATAAACAATAAAAGGTGAATCAAATAGACCATTACGGCAAGGCTGGGATGGTCAATTTGGTAAAGTAAATCCGTTGGGCATCTTTCGTCACCTTTAGACAATAATTCTGATGCAAAAGAGCCAAACGGGACAGGCAAAAAAAAGAAAGAAAGAAAAAACAAAAAACAAAAAAACTAAAATAAATAAATAATAAATAATAAAACTAACATTACACCAGTCAAAACTCTAAGGAGCCCTAGATGCACCAAATCTCCACCACTACTTAGTCAACCAAGTACAATACCTCATCAAATGGATGCATTCAGCCCATCACCTTCATCCATGGCTGGACATCGAACAATCTGATTGTAAAGACACATTAATCCAAAATCTACCATTTATCAACAATACAATCAGACATCACAACTGCTTTAAAAGCCCGCCAATAGCAACAACTCTGACAGCCTGGTGGAAGACGAGCAAAATCAAAAAGAACTCAAACACCCATATGGAACAACCCTTCAGTGCAAATAAATGACCCCTGGCAGGCATTAAATGGAAAGAAAAAGGCATCACACACCTCTGCCACATTTGTGATTAGAATCATTTCTTAACACTTCAACAGCTCATTGACAGGAAACAGTTTCTTCAGCATAACCTACTAAAACACTCCATCAAAGCAAAAATGAGTATCAATGACACTCAGCTAAGACAACTACCACTACTGGACAGCATCAACAAAACAGCGCAGACACAAACACACTCTCAAAGCTAAATAAACTAATATCCTCTAATGATAATGCACCTCACACGCCAATCAACAAATGGGAAAAAGACCTGATATACCTCTCTGTCTGTTTACCTCACAATCTGGAAGAACTAAACATAATGCAGATCAAAACAGCCCTGCTTGTGTCCCTGACTATCACCAAGAACATTCACACACTGGTGATGGCAAGCTACATTGTAGCCACAGCCACCCTGGGGCGCACTGACAGAGGCGAGGCTGCCGGACACTGGCGCCACCGGGCCCTCTGACCACCACCAGTAGGCAACGGGTGAAGTGTCTTGCCCAAGGACAACGACCGAGACTGTCCAAGCCGGGGCTCGAACCGGCAACCTTCCGATTGGGAACCCTTTACGAGCAATTTCCCAAGAGGGAACCCACCGA
>NW_024582612.1:680357-682641 GCF_018398535.1 Haplochromis burtoni | reverse complement strand
GTGTGTGAATGGGTGGATGACTGGATGTGTAAGGTGCTTTGGGGTCCTTGGGGACTAGTAAAGCGCTATATAAATACAGGCCATTTACATATGTAACCCATATGTTTTTTGCTTTTGCTGGTTATTTAGTAAATCAGCAGCTCTGCCTGTCTGTACTGCTTCTGTTTTGTTTTGTTTTGTATGCACTACTTGGTGAATTAATGAAAAAAAAAGTTTTATTTCAGTCCAGTTCAGCTGGGATCATTTTTACTGCAGTCACAGAAATCCTAAACAGGAGGGAGAGAAGGAGTCCCACTGCATCACAGCACGTAAATATAAGAAAGTACAATGGATGTAAGTGAACATGTTCTTGGTGTGTATAACTAACCTTGGTTCCAAACCAAGAACATCCTCCTATATCCCTAAGAACTACAATGCCGATACAAAGGCCAGAAGAGCTGAGAAAAAATCAAAAATAGTACAAATTACCCAGGACTCAATTTAATAGAGCATCAGTGGGGTACACTGGAACAATATCAGTGTATGGAGGCCTCGCTCTGCAACCCACATGACCCAAGATCCACTGCCAACAGATGGCACACACCACAGGACATCCCTCATGGTATTCCAAGTGCTGCTAAAAAAGTGCTAGATCGGCGATTGGGCTGCTTTTTGGGTATCGTCTCCAAAAGATTAGACTTTTTTCTGTAAGAATTCAGGGAGAGGTGAATTTAAACTTCCCTTGAAACTCGAAACCCCTGATATTCTAACATTTGTGAGGGGCAGCAAATCAAAGTGGCATCTTCCAGGCAGAGGATGAACTGAAGGGCTGCACCAAGAAGGTAAATAAGGGTGATTTGGATCCGTGAATCATGCACATCACCAACTGTAGTACATCCTGAAAAGTTTGTAATAACTTCCCTTTTATAAATTCTACCACTGCAGTTCATATGATTAAGATATCCTTTTCCTTTGTTACTGCACATGCACCAACCAGCATGCTGCCTGCTGTAACCCACAATTTCCTTCAGGATTAATAAAGTATTTTTGATTCTGATATCCAACATTTCCTCCTGAAATAATCTGCAATGAATTCGACCAAAGACGACCCACGAATTGTTCAAAAAGTTGCAACCAGTGTTATTCATCTCTGGTTAGCTTTGGAACCGCCGTTTGACACCTATGTATTTAACGCTGTGACCAGGCTTCAGTCAGCGCTGGATCATTAGACTAAGCTCGTTAGTACAGGTAAGAAGATCGTGTGCTCTTTCAGATGCCCTTTTGGTTACCTTCTCTCTCCTTTGTTGTCTTTTGCACCTGGAGGTGGAGAGGAGAACACAGGAGCTGAACCACGAGCGGGGAATTAATGCACAAGTGCAGAGTGTCGCCTTTTTTCACATCGCCATACAGCACTATCGGGAGCCGGGAGAAATGACCATGGGGAGCCACGGCCTAAGGATTTCACACTGAACTGTCATTGTTTTTGCACTGTAAATAAATTTACTGTCTCATTGCAAAGGAGATCTGCGTTCAAGTCCACTCCATCCACACTCGATGACAACACCAGATTAATTTACTGCATTATCTGGCTTGCTCTCACTCACAGTACAGAATTGTCTACAATTATTAAAGACAAAATTATTATTTTAAACTACATAAAATTGGGGGAAAAAACTTAAGTTCAGAAAGAATATAATAGCAATGTGTAATATAGCTGTTATAACGTGATTAATTAGAGTAACAAAGACATATTTCCACTGGAAAATACTGTCATTGCTGATCCCATTCAGTGCTCAGTCTGTGAGCTCATCCTTTGTGTTTCTTTCTTGGCTACAGTACACGGGAAAGCCAGAAGCCTCCGTGTGAGTGGTTGAGGAGGTGTAATGACAACGACAATTATAGCAATTATGTGTTATTGTAGGCCATTATGTATTTTGTAGGTTTTGAGATGTAGGCTTTCTTTGTAATTGCTGGCTTATAAAAGGCATAAAAATAATAGTCCCCCCAGTTGCAGGAGCTACCACAGGCAACCAGTACCTGGTGCCATGGTAACAAAGCATTTATCCATAATGCTGCTCAGTGGATGGCGAGGACAAGAGCATCGGGAACAGGCAAATTAGCATTAATGGCAAGGAGTGGAGGACAAGAAGGTGCTGGACAGCAGACAGAGGGAGAGCTGGTGGGTACTACAGATATGTGGGTGGGTCTGTGATTAAGAGGTGGGCAGAATACAGAATGCATGTGACTTTATGTCTTTCCTGTAGTTCAATTCAATTTTATTTATATAGCACCAAATCACAACAAA
>NW_024582612.1:649505-669646 GCF_018398535.1 Haplochromis burtoni | reverse complement strand
CCTGTCTGCAACTGGACACTTCTTATGTTCTTGGAAACTAAGACTGTGATATTTGTCCGTTACTCTCATGTATAATATCACAGGAACAACATTTTCTTGTCTCTCTAGGTAGGGAATGGACCTATGGAAATGTTGGGTCTGTGGGACCTTGCATTTCCGTGTGGGAGTACACACAGAAATGTAAAGAAATATATGAAGAGACAATGTAAAATGATTCTACCAGCAAAGGTTATAGAGCAAAACATAGCTTGGAGTATATTTTAGTTGTGCCATTTACAGCTCTTGATCCGTTACTGCAGGAGTTACACTATTTGTTGATCATTCCTTTTGTTCTGATCACCTTTAACAACTATTCTTCTCAAAAGCCATAGTGTTCACGTTTAGAGTCGGTTCTTGGAAAGCCCGCTCAAGTGGTGCGCAAATCTGGTCCTTCAGCTAAAGCCTTTGCAAAACATGGCCCCTGACTACAGCTTACAAAAGAAACTTGCTGTTGACCAATACAACGCTCACATTAGCAAAGAAACTCCACCAAATGATTGTGGACCGTACCAGTGTTTCCCACCCCAAATCAAAACTGGAAGTAGTTAATGTTCCTGCATGTCCTGTGGATGTACAGAAAAGGGAAATAGTGGCAGAGATGCTCAAAGATAAATCAACCACACAGTGCTAACTGCTTTTGGTTAAACTGCTGATCTGCCTGTTTCATAAAAATTCTTCAAATCATGTTAAAAACAGCTTCAGCTTTGTGTTCAGAGTATTGTGTGCTCAGTATCATGAGCACTTTATGACTTAAGAGTCGACCATATATCCTAATAAAGAGGTTGCCTTAGTTTGCACTGAAGACATAACTGATGCTTATCCACTCTTATACTGATGTCTGTACACTGTGGTCGACGTATGGTTACACTGAAAAGCCATATTATTGTCTAAGGTATGTAATGTTATTTTTCTTTCTGACTAACTTTATAAAATACACACAAAATGCACTTATGGCTGCAACATATATACCTTATATTGTGTGTGCATCCAATTTCTGTTAACTCGCAGTTAAGTGAGTTAACAGACATTGCCTACATCCCTAATACAGAAATGTACTGTAGTTAAAACTATTTGCTCCTTGTATATGCATCCCACATCGTTTACATGTAAAACTTGATTTATAAAGCTACATGCAGCCACACTGAGTTAACAATTCAAGATGGCAACAGTGAACATAAACAGTGGTTAAATGTTTAAGCTCTCCTGCCACTCAATAAAAAAGCCATCCATAGAGCACTGATACATCTGTGTACATGTCTCAGCACTGACTTCAAACACACACAAAAAGCACTGATCTATATTGCTAGTAAGGCCTTGTAAAGCTAGTAAGACCACTGATCAGTGGCCATGAGAACCATTCACAGAGAGTTGGGCTGCAATCACAATCACAGCAGACAACATAAGGCTTCGAAATTATTTAAAAGAACTAGTATGCAAAATATAAGTAGACATAATAGCAGAAATTTACTGTAGTATTCATAATTAATTTCATAATCATTAATTAATCATTCATAATTATATTTCCATTACTGTATAATCAGTTGGTATCACACCAACAGTCAGCACAGACAGACTGCTCAAGGAGGTAGAGCTGAATTATGACTTTCCAAGGTATTTATTATTATTATTAGTGTAACACGAGGCTTCATATCTACATATCCAGTGCATCCTGTTCCATGTTAGTGGCCAGTGAGCCAAACCATTACAGTGATGGCCACTGAAGCATCATCTTTGTGTCTGTGACCCGATGTCTGAGGCAGTTTGATGTGACGACCTGAGGACGTCCTTTACACTGTAATACTGCGGGCTGTGTTCTGCTGTTGTTACCTTATGCTTTGATCCTGTGTTTTCTGATGGAGAATAAAGGTTTTGATGATTTGGTTTATTTGTGAATGTGTGTGTCTGTCTGTCCCTGTGTGTACTTGTCTAGAGTGGTTAGTACAGAGAACTGCAAACATGACCAGCGTGACACAGAGCAGGAAGTAGGCCAGAAGGGGATTAAATAACTACTGTGCCCCCCATCCCCCCACCCCCTTCTCCTTGCAGCCATATGTGTATTCTGTGTGTGTGTGTGTGTGTGTGTGTGTGTGTGTGTGTGTGTGTGTGTGTGTGTGTGTGTGTGTGTGTGTGTGTGTGTGTGTAGTTGGTGAACACTGACAGAGAAAGCCAAGCCCCCACTGCCAAATTACGCTTCCTCCAGTTAGTGCTGTGGTATGACATCACCTTAAGCAAACAATATTTGCAAGTGTATGTGACAAATACGTGTGTGTGTGTGTGTGTGTGTGTGTGTGTGTAGCACATGCCCACTGTATTTTTTCTGTATTGATTAAATCAATGAATCAGCATTTACATCCTTAAAATTGGTTTAAAATCACTGAAACTGGTTCATCCATTCAAAGCTCTTGTGTCAGTTTTTCTGTCTGTTCTGCAAAATGTACCAGTAATCTACAATTTAATCATTTTTTATATAGTACCAAATCACAACAACGTTTCCCTCGAGAAACCTTGTTGTAAGGTGAAGACCCCACAGTAACACACAGAACACGCCAACAATCTGCCTATGTGCAAGAATTTGGCAACAGTGAGAAGGAAAAACTCCTTTTTACCACAGCACAGTCAGACTCAGGCAGGGGCTGCAGGGTGAGGGAGGGAGACAGTACAAAAGACACGCTGTGGAAGTGAGACAATGTGAATTGAGATGACTGAAGAAAAAAAAACACTCAGTGCATGACGGGAACTCCAGGCAGCCTCGGCTTACCAGAACTGATCCAGCCCTAACTATGCTTTACCAAAAAGGAAAGTTTCAAATTTAATCTTAAAAGTAGAGATAGAAGAAGGACCTGAAAGCTGAAGGCTCTGCCTCCCATTCTACTTTTAAAAGCCGAGGAACCACAAGAAAGCCAGCTGAAGGTCTGCGAAACTAACTGTTAAACTAAAAAGGGGGTTGGGGGGAGCTTTTAGTTAAGCTGTTAATAATGAATGACGATACTCCAGCCAAGGAGTAACACTTGCATAAACTAGTTTTTCAGCATCACTCTCAGGCAGGATATTTCTCACTTAGAGATGTTGTGCAAATGCAAGAAAACACCTTCTAAAAGTAGCGGTGATGCTCTCTCTGTCTTGAACTTTATATTTGAAATAAAAGCAGTTATCCTGTTTATAAACAAGATTTGTTGCTTACACAGAGGGAAACAGGAGTAGATGTAGATGTTCGTCCCCTGGTGAAATGAAAGCAAACTGGAAGCAAGATTTTGATTTATTACAACCTTTAAAAAGACTCTTAATACAAAAATTCCTAAATGTAAAAAAAATTAAAAAGAAATATGTGTTAAAGTGCATTTTGTACACACTGGTCCTGCAATGCAAACACATTTAAGAAGACTGGACTTAATTAAAAGCAGGAAATGATGTCATCAGAATTATGGCTAATATAGCAGTCAATTAAGTGTGCTCCTTAAAAGTGCTACTGCTATTTCATTTAGTGACAGAACTTCAGTGCTCTGCTCTCTGTAGGTCAAATATATCCAATCTGTAACTAACTGACTTTAACTAAATGTTAATAACATGAAAGTAAAGCTTCAAAAGTACGTCTGCTTCTTCCAACAGCATTCAGATTTAAGAACTACGACTACATGTTGTTGGTCTCTTTTGTCATGAAACTCAATGATCCCTGAAATCTAATCTTTAGTCTAAAAAACAAAATAGAAATTAATTATTATGTGAACATGGAATCCAATAAACAGTCCAAAAAGCCAAAACTGAGGTTTAAGGTCTTTAAAAAATGCATTCTTCTGATGTCCAGCTTTAAATAATGTATTTGCATAGTAATCAAACTGAACTGTAAGCGAGGTATTTACCTCCTTGAGACAGCCCATGAAGTTGTTGCTAACTGGAGAACCAGGCAGGTCAGCTGTGCTGGGGCTCCCACCCACATAGAAGAAGTCATCGGAGCCCAGCATGGTGTAATCTTCCTGGGTGTAGCCTGTAGTTGTCAGAATCCCATCCACTGATATTGTCACCTTGCAAAAAGGAGTAAAAGCAAGGTGAGGCAGAATTGTTTTGTTTTGAGTTTAAGATAGAGCGGTTTGAGAGCACACTCAGGTGTTTCATTATAAATGCCAGACCTGGTTTATCTGTGTTACTGATGACATGAGACAGATGATGAGAAAATTGTGCCAGACCATTTGATTTCTCTCTTTTGTTCAGTTAGTAAATTTCTGTTTGATTGAATATTTCTTTGTTGAAACTATGTTTTTTATATCACTAGAAGGCCTGTTTATTTCCCTGAAATTGTGCCACATTTATAAGAAAAATGAATTTGTGGATTGAGCATCAGAGTTGAGAATGTGGATTAGCACAAGACAAACTTGCCAAATCTTCTCTGCCAAGGCCAAACAGCTTATTCTGTGACTGACTCTTGTGCTGAGCTTCTGTTACCCCAGGTGCAGAGCTGACAATCCAATGCCTGATTGGCACTTGATTAGGAGCACCTATGAGCATGGACCTAGTGATCAGCTGATATCTGCTCACATCTGACTGAGGGCCAGTGCCACAGGGCATCATCAAGCTAGTGTATTGAAAGCCAAGATTCATATAGCAGAGGATGTCAGAGGTGTGCCAAAATGAAAACACAAGAAGAAAGTGGTTTGAGCCGAGGTTTGCAGGATGATATGGCTGGTGGCTCTCTACCCATTAAAATTTGTGAGAGACTGAACAGTCAATCTCCAGACTCTAGAGCAGCCATGACTGTCCTTTACTGTGTACTATGTACATATGGATGTACTATGGAACCTGCACATGTGGAGGAACATTATGTGCAGCAACGAGTCCAGATTCTGTCTACAGCAGTTGGATCATATGGTGATTGTTGCACTGATAATAGATAACTGCTTTTAGCGGAGGCAGTGTGATGGTGTCGGACGTCATCTCCCTCACTGATAATAAAGGCTTGTCATCATTGGAGGGGAGGCAACTTCAATGCAGGGAGATAGCGAGATAACATCTGTAACCAGTGGCTATGTATGGTTCTTCCACATGATACTGCGGCCCTGTTTGTCAAATGGATCGACTGTTAAATTCCCAACATGTCTTGTTTCTTCAGACTTCAATCATCCGATGACACCAACCAAGAGTCAATAGCACAAAGCTGCTTGGCATTGGCAGAGAAGATTTTCTCGGGTGCAGCTCAGATACTCAACTCTGCTGCTCAACCCACAAATCAAATTCCCCTACAAATGTGGCAGCATTTAAACAGGCTTATCAACAGTTTAAGGTTTGCCAAGAAGCACTGTTACAACAAAGAAATAATTGATCAATCACTTTTTGTGCTAAGTTTGCTGTCTGTGTAAAATAGTAAAACAATATTTTAACTGACTGGATTTAGCTTCAAGCAACAAAAACATGCATTAATATTCATATGTAACTAGTAATCAAGCAAGCAGATGATTTGATTTTCTGTTGCATGTAAATATATATAATAAATATAGAAAAGAAAATAATGAGGATATTGTGGCAACCAAGAGCAGATGAAACCAACCAACCAACAGGAAAGAAATGCTGAGCGCACAGAATCAAAGAGTGCAGGCCACATCGCAGGACATGGGAAAATGTAGTAATATTGTAATAATAAGGAATAAAGTAATATTGCTGTGAGGACCTCTGGTTCTACTGGTAAGATTTATGGTTTAAAAAGATGTTACCAGAGAACTCTAGACTTAAATCTTCCAGCTGCATGTCTTGCATGCCAATAACTCAACTGCCAAAGCATGTAATATATGAAAGGAAAACCAATGAACCTGGAGTTTGACTTTGTAAATCCAAAATATCATCATCATCATCTGTGATCCTATTTGAGCTTATTTCATAATTAGCAGAAGAATTCTTAAGATATGATCAAAAACGTGTTTTCAAAGGTCACGTTGATCTTCGGCCATCAAAGGAGAACATTTGTGCCGAATTTGAAGAAAATAGTATTAGATTAGGCAAGCCTCCAGCTGCTTCTTTAGCATGCTAAAGCTCACTTCCAGCTCAGGTAGTGTTGTTTCCAGAGAGATACATTTTCTTTGAAGACTCCTTTTCTCGTATTCACAAGTCTGTACAATCAGTGTGTAATTACCTCAAAGCCAGTACTCTTACTGCAACGGGTACTTATCTATTATGCTCCTGCATCCTGCTCTATTTCATATTTTCCATATAATTTTACGGGATATAAACAGTATACAGTAAACTATTATCTGAGTTGTAATGTGGATTAGTCTCTGTTTCAGCTCATATCTTTCCTTACAGTTTTTCTGTTACAAGATTTGCCATTTGGTTATTATACCACATAGGTGAACATTCAACAAAAACGGGTCGATGTCAGCCTAGTCTTGATCAGGTTGATGTTAAGAGGTTAACAAGAAATTCCAACATGAAAAACAAGTTAATTTCAAACAAAAGCAAGAAGAGACTAAAAGGAAAATGAAGAAGTGAGCAAAGGAGCCAAAGAAAGCCTAGATCAGAAGAGCAAAATGAGCCTGCTCCCTTGTTTTTAGAGGAGTGTTATCTAAGGGTACAAAAGGCAGAAAAGAGGAAAGATCGAAGTACACAGCAAACCAAAAAGACGATAATAAGAATGATATCTACCATACAATGGAGTTTGTTTATCACACCATATCCAATGCCTGTTTGCTTTGCAGAAAGATGGGGTGGGTAAGACAAGTTTATATGACTGAACAGAGGCTTTGTTCATACAAAGTATATCAGTTGATAAAAAGTGGCAAAGGACAGAATCAGGGATGAGTGTAAAAACCACCCACAGATGCATTCATGACTTAAACTCATAAGTAGCTTTGTTGCTTTCTAGTGGCAGTCAGCAGGATAACTAACAGCCCGTTTGCAGCTGTCAGTGTGCTGTCGTCCTTATGTTCTACAAGGTATATTCAGCTGCTGTTGAATAATCCTGACCAAAACACTGACATGTTCATATCTTAAAGTACACCTGTGTGCCTTACCTGCCGGAGGTTGCGGGTCACTTTGACATCGTGCCACGAGTTGTCATTAAACTTCCCATTGACCGGCTCCACAATGGCTTCAAAGGCTCCAGAGCCCAAGTTGATAACGAGGGAGACAGCTCCGTCCTTTAGCGCCAGATTGACATAGTCAGCTGACTTGCCGGTGTGAAGAATAAGGCCGTTCCGCTGCCACGTCTTAAAGGAGAGTGTAATTTCATCGCTACTGCTCTGGATTGGGTTCTGGGAGAGATCGTAGCAGAAGTACTCTGAGCCACGGAAAGTCGCCACATTCTCTTCTCTTGCTATAGTAAGAAAAAAAGATTGTAGTGAAGAATATGTTTCAATAAAGGTTAACATCTTAATCTTTTTTACATTATATAACATATAATATAATGAATATATATATTATATAATAAAGATATAATATAATAATATCTTTACACTTTATCATATCATATTTGTATTTACAGGATTTTTTTTCTTTCTTTCTTTTTTGCTTACTGAGCAATTGGGTGAATATAAAAGAAAAGAAAGAAAAAAACAGGTTGAATAAATTAGGATAGGTCAGTTAAACCAAGAGATACTCTTAGGTGAATAAAAGGAATATCAATGTGATAACTGTATAAATATGACCCTTCAAAAATATCGGACATGACAGAGCAAAAAGCAAAACCAGGTGCTGAGAGGAACCGAAGAAAAGGAACTGGACAGCTGAGGGATAACACATGTAAGGTGTTATCTGCAATTAACTTTCTGTCTCTAAAGCAAGAATGCTGGACACTTTGATCAAACAATATTACCACAGGACTCCAATGCAAGGAGCTGCACGAGTACAGGTTTCATCTATTTCATTGGGGGTGTTGTTTAGAAACAATATGCACACTGATTTCATCATCATCATCATCAAAATAACAACAACAACAACAACAACAATAATAATAATAGGTTAGACAGTGAAACATGCAAACATGACAAAGGAAGTATGAGCCACCTGAAATCTGTTAATAAGGAATTTTTTTAAAAGCATTTTGGGATAGATTTACTAATGTGTTGTGTCACCACAAAATTGGCTTGGTGTAAAAAAAAAAAATCCTGGTGATACAGTCCCGATCAAAAGTTTAAGAACACTTGAAAAAATGGCAAAAAATCATATTTTGCATCGTTGGACCTTAATGTTGGACCTTAAGGTTCCAAGTTGAGCTTCAACATGCAACAAGAAGAAATGGGAGTGAGACAAAGCATTTTTCTAAGCATGCAGTTTATTGAAAACAATGCTTGAATACAGAGGAGAGGAGAACGTGCACAGTGCTGAGGGGCTTCGGTGCTGATGCACTCAATGTCCAGGATGTGCTCAGTCAGTTTCATGAGCGTGTCCATGAACCATTAACAAACTTTGGAGCGGAGGAGAGCAGCTTTTTCAGAATGCTTGCTTAAGTGCATTGTGGACAGTCTTCTAGTTTTCAATGGGAGACTGACAGGAGATCGGCGTGCTAGAAACGTTGCCAATAGCTCTGCTTTCACTGCTTTGATATCACTTACATTTATTGTAAACATGCAGTACACAGTACAAGCAATTTACTCTGTGATTTATCGTCTTAACCGATACGTTTTTTAAAAGTTTTTTCTTTTAATAACTAATTTAGCACAAGGAAAGTATTGATGATACTGTCGTGGTACTGAGTCTATGACCCAGTGTTTCTGTTTCTCGTGCTCTATGTGGCATTTAGCTTGAGTTTAGTTTCTAGTTCTTAGGTTATTGTTCATTTTAGTCATTCATGCCTCCCTGTGTAGTTACCATGTATGCTAGGTTCTGTCTCTATGTTTATTCATCTGTTTCCCACACGTATCTCTCCTTCTGTCTGTTCCCTGCATTCATTCAGTCCATGTCTTAGTGTGTTTCTGTTTGTTTCCTGTTTTATTTTGATAGTCTCCTATCCTGTGCGCATTATGTTCAGTTATTTTCCTGTCCCGTTAGTCTGATTAGTTCCAGCTGTGTTTCCTCCGTTTCCCATTCTCTGGTTATCCTCTGTGTGTTTAGTCCTCTGTCTTCCTCTGCTTGTTGTCACGTCGTCCCTCGTTGCTGTGTAGTTTCACTGTGCTCCTCAGTTTCCTCATTACTCCCAGCTTCTAGCTTGTAGTTCCTAGTTTCCCATTTTAGGTTATGTTTTTTTGTATCTAGTACTTGAGTTTTGAACTGCCAATAAAGCTGCCTCTTTCAGTTTACTCCCCTTGTGTGTGAGTCCTCCATTTGAGTCCAACTCCTGCCGCTGCCTGTCACACAGCGATCTGTGACAGGATCTCTAGTTTCATACAGAGGTATAAGCTCAACCAACATTTTCAGATTAACATCAACAGAGAGACAGAGTCCAAATAGAACAGAAAACCAGTCCAGAGTGTTGGCCTGGCCAAGGGGCAAAATTGAGGCCACGTAGCGATTAAGGGGACTGACGGGGAAAAACAGTTCTCGGGGTCAACCATGGAGCCACCAGTGGCTTGGCAGGACGCTGTCAGTGGATGTGGAGATGATTCACTCAAGGCAAATGTTGACAGAGACAATGGTGCAACTCGGGTGGCAACTGCGAGGGTCAACGTTAATAGAGAGGAAGACACCTTTGACAGGAGGTCAAAGATGGCAGTGAAGACACTCAGGTGGCATGGCTGGAGGCGGAGCAGCAGAGGAAGGTACCCCTTAGGTGGTGAGGGCGAGGGCAATGAGACACTCCTGATGACCACCCCTGATGACCACCTCCAATGAGCTCTTCAACTCTTACAAGACTTTTAGTAGATCCCCCTATGGTATTAATTTCAAAATCCTACATTGCCTCATTCTCAAGTTATCACATTCATGTGTAAATGCTGCCCACCTGCCACTAGTGTGGATGCTGTGATGTCAACGCTGAATGGGTAGCTTTTAATTTAAGTTAGTGTGTCGTGTTGATACCTCGTTTATGTCAATGTTTGTACAGTAATGTTTATGTTAGCTTACCTGTCAGAAACCTCTCATGGATGATGCTTGCTAAGCTAACACTTTCATCTTTGTTAGCTAATGAGTGAAATACATAGTAAACCAGGAAACAGGAGGGGCTACACTGTCTCCTAGTTTTGTTTCTCACATTAATATTACTGTTTATTCTGAACAGTAAACCTCTCACTCCGGAGCATGTCCACTACATAAATTCATGAACTAAATCATATGTAAACTGACTGGAAATATAAACCCTTTTATTTTAGTTTCAAGCTTTATTTAAACTTCTGGACAGAAGGCATTTTTAGTTTAGGTAGTTTTTTTGTTTAAATACTATTAGAACTTAGAGCTGGTTGGGTACTGGACCCTAGAACAGCAGGTTTGCACACAGATGGTGGAGATAAGAGTTATTAAAGTAACTGTTGACTAATCGACTAATTAAAAACAAGAAGATTATTCTACTACCAAAATAATCTTTAGTTGCAGCTGAACATGGTCCATTCAGACCCAGTGTCCCCAGTCTTCCTCTGAATGCTGTTGAAGCTCTGTCAGAGGTGAGATATCTCATAGTGGTGACTTTCACTAACATTTACATTTAGAAGATAGACCTCATCACTCAGATTTTTTTACTGCCAAATTGGCTACCAGCTTAGCCCGCAAACTGCCTCACATGGTGAGCCAAAGGCACAATCTCACAACGATAACTAAAAAGGCATTCAGACTGTTCATGGACTCTCCCTTCAAACACTGAGCACATACATGACAATAAAGTTCTCCATTAAGATCAGTTAAAGAAGTCAGTTCCCACAAAGCTGTAAATCAGGGGTCTCCAACTCCAGGCCTCGAGGGCCGGTGTCCTGCAGGTTTTAGATCTCACCCTGGGTCTACACACCTGAATCACATGATTAGTTCATCACCAGGCCTCTGGAGAACTATAAAACATGTTGTTAGGTAATTTAGCCATTTGAATCAGCTGTGTTGGATCAAGGACACATCTAAAAACTGGTACAAGTCAAGAACAGGGTCCCAGGGGCCCAAGAACCACCTGGCACATGAATGGCCTTACACAATATAACGTGTAAGACCGGGACGTACAGGTCTACTCCCGGAAGGAGCGAGCTAGCAAACAACTGGCTCAGTAGGCACCCCCATTCCCTACACCAGGCCACAGGATGGGAAGTCTAGGGCCTACAATGGCAATGCCCTGGAACGCCACCAAGTCTGCAGCAGCACCCACCACCCCCACCACATAGAGGATACTGGAGTGTGCAAATGAGTCCAAAGACTCATCTGCAATTGAATTCAATTTAGGTAGATCCTACAATAAATCATGCAGAGAAAACCCCAACAATCATATGACCCCCTATGAGCAAGCACTTTGGCGACAGTGGGAAGGAAAAACTCCCTTTTAACAGGAAGAAACCTCCGGCAGAACCAGGCTCAGGGAGGGGCGGGGCCATCTGCTGTGATTGGTTGGGGAGAGAGAAGGGAGACAGGATAAAGACATGCTGTGGAAGAGAGACAGAGGTTAATAACAGATATGATTCAATGCAGAGAGGTCTGTTAACACATAGTGAGTGAGAAAGGTGACTGGAGAGGAAAAACTCAATGCATCATGGGAATCCCCGGCAGCCTACGTCTATTGCAGCATAACTAAGGGAGGATTCAGGGTCACCTGGTCCAGCCCTAACTATATGCTTTAGCAAAAAGGAAAGTTTGAAGCCTAATCTTGAAAGTAGAGATAGTGTCTGTCTCCTGAATCCAAACTGGAAGCTGGTTCCACAGAAGAGAGGCCTTATCTGCACACTGCGTCACAACACCACTCAGCTATAACAGACACATACAGTAAAGGGATGATATAAACTGTTTTGGGTGTCAGACAAGCTGCACCAAAAAATGGTTGCTCGCTCACCTGAATGCCCCACCCAATTGCTCTAAGGGCACCAACAAGCCCTGGAGGCACAGACATCCTAACATGGGTCGACCCACCCGACATGCCAAGGTGGTCAGGGGGGTCCAGACCACCCTCGCACAAGGAGGGACTCAGTCAGAGACCAGGCCCAGCACCTGCCTCCACCAGGATGAGGCCACCCGCCACCACAAAAAAAACCCCAGACCCCACATCCTCCACGGTGACCAACCAAGGCAGACACACAGACACTCCAAAACAGCAACCACAGCTCTCCAGCCCCCAGGGGGCCGCCATATACCAGTAGTCCCAGAGACCATCCCCACCCACCTGTAAGGCAAATAGGAAAACAAGACTACAGCTGACTCCTCTCACTAAGTAATGGAATTGATCAATGGGGACCAGAGAGAGACAAATTCATCCAGTTGGTTTTATAAAGAGGCAGACATTCTCTCCGGACTAATGTGACCAAAACTAGCAGCATGGCCTCTTCACCTGTCCATCCTGCATTTTCCTGCTCTTTGTGTCAGGTGTTTAGTTATTCCTCCTTTAGCAGTAATGATATTTGATAGTGAGGAGTAAGCGTAGGCCTAAAAAGATGCCTCCAGTTCACCACCAACCCATTCAAGTGCCTAACTTTCCCGCCCCACGCGGTGACACACCCACTGTGGATCAAACTCTGGTAACTGGCAATTCTGTTCTGAGACATGTGAAGCTAGAGACACCAGCAACCATAGTCAATTGTCTTCTAACGGCAAGAGCAGGTAACACTGAGGCAAATTTAAAGCTGCTGGCTAAGGATAAATATCTGCAGAGGCTTATTTGAAGAGTTTCAGTCAGGTTTCAGAGCTCATCACAGCACAGAAACAGCTTTAGTGAAGGTTACAAATGATCTTCTTATGGCCTCTGACAGTGGACTCATCTCTGTGCTTGTCCTGCTAGACCTCAGTTTTTGAATGCGTTTGCTTGTTTTTGAATAACTATTGTAATTTGGTTCATAGTGATCTTGGTTCTCCCTCCCTCAGTGTTTATCTTCTATATTTAGTCAGCCTTTCTCTCCTTGTTTGCTTTAGTTTTGCTCCCTGACTCATTGTGTCTGATTAGTCCCAGCTGTGTTTCCCTCTGTCTGTTGTTGTGTTGTCCCATTTGCTGTTTGATTTTTCACTGTACCTCGTGTCCATCACAACTCCTAGCTTCTAGTTTTCTAGTTTATTAGTTCATAGTTTCTTGGTTCCTAGTTTTTAGGTGTTGTGTTCTTATATCCTGTATTTGAGTTTGGCTCTAGCACATTAAGGCTGCTTCCTTTTGTTACTCTATCGTTTATGAGTCCTGCATTTGGGTCCTCGTCCTGCCTGCCACACAGCACCATACATGACAGTTTAGAGATTTGCCAATCATTGCATTCTGTTTTTATTTAGTTTTTACCCAGTGTTGAAGCTGTTTTTGCAATTGTAGATGTGTTTAAAGCATAGTTTAAAAAAAAGTGTTTGGATTGTATGGATTAGTATCGCATTTCATAGCAAATGTATCTCCAAAGGGTTGCCTACTAATTGGAAAAGTCAGCACTGTGATCTCTGACTTGTGGTGACCCAGATGTTGAGACTTTATAATGCAGTCTGACATAGAGTCCAAAGCCAGTAGGTGGTTAAATCCTCTCTGTATGTTTTATGTTGTGTGTATCTGTGCTGTCAACTTTCACACAAAGAAAATTTCACATAATTTTTAACCCAAGTGGAATGGCAGAATAACAGTAAGGCCAAAGAGCATAGAAGACACTTGGTTAGACAGAAAGGAAAGTGTTATAAGTCTAATTTTAGATTTTTAGTTGTTTGTGCATTTTCTTTGACAAACAAGCAAAAAACACACCAGATAGGCATTAATTATATCACAACATATTATACAATAACTGCTATATGACTTTTACTGCTGACTTCTTCACTAACTGGAGCAGGATCACCAACAGTGGATGTGAATGACAGAATAATAGCAATAGGGGTGGGAATAAATAAATAAAAAAATAGGCGAGAAAATCCTCATCCCTCTGAGCTGAAAAAGCTTATCTGAGGGGAGGCTGATTGGTGCAGGATGGCTGAAGGAGGCAAAACAGAATAGGCTGAAGGGGAGTTTGTGACGATGAAGGGGGAAGGGTTTGGAGATAACCATCAGTAATTTCAGCATGCTGGTGGGTTTCCATTTGTTTGTTAGCTTGACCAGTGGTGCGTTGGGATGTCTGAACCAAACAGCATTGTGGGACTGAAACACCGAAGCGACAGGAAGGGGGGATGGAGCCTGTCAGGCATTAGCTCAACAACAAAAAGAAGTCAGTACTGCCATTTTGGTGGTGTCCAGAGAGTGGAGGCTGAGCTGCTCAGACAATAGGGTCTTCAATATTTACACACACAGAAAACACATGTGGCTAAAGATTAAACATCACTTTGTAACTGATGTTCACTTAAAAAAGAGAGAAAATTAGAGCGACTGTATGGCAAAAATCGAAGAGATTAATATTATAATAAGAAGCTGAGTGGCAAACATATGGCATGCATTATGCGACAACAGGAAATGGTGATAATATTCTATAAAATAATATGCAGAATGACCCGGAAGGGCAAGCAGCCTACTAGAAATAGACCACTAATTGTGGAGCATATTTCTCACTCATTCAGCCCTAATAATAACCATATTGTAGTACATCAAACCTCCTGGCACTCCCCTGGGACTCCTTCATAAACGCAGAGGGGTGGCGCTGGCTCAGATGGGCTGAAGGGAATCGGACGTTTCCTGGTTCCCTGGCTCCTCCAGCCTGCATGCCTAATATTTTTAGGCAAGAAACTCCAAGACCGGATAAGTGCCCTTGTTACAAAATTGCCATCGTACCCAGAAGCACATCTGTGTTGGCTTTACACTGGTTGGATGGTTTCTCTATATACTGTGAGATTAAGGGCAAACTTAATTCATACATGGCATCAAAATGCCATGTATGAAGTTCATCCCAAGATGTCCTGTCATGTTCGCCAGCCTCCAGCGAAGCCTCTGCAGGGTCAAGGTTTGTCTTCTTCTCTTCTTCTGCTTTCCCTCTTCAGCCTGCCCTCTGCTTGTCCCTCCTGCGTCAGTCTGCTCCTTTAAGTTTTGGACTTTTTTCTTGTTTTTTAGTCCCAAGGAGCAATTCACCTTTGGGTCCTTTCACATATAAATCAGCCAAGTCTCAGAAATCACCTTTCTCCAAAAGCTGTTTTAAAATAATAATAATAATAATAAAAAAAAACAAAACAAGTTTTTTGCTTTTTAATATCCTCAATTGTTTTTGCTTTCTTATATCCAAAATTACTATGGCATACTTATTCTAAGAAGTCCACAGTACAAACCCCAACCTTTAAAGGGATGCTTTTTGGGGACGGAATGATATGTAATGGGAAAAAGGGAGCTTCCACCAGACTCAAAGCTTTGTTAATTTTGTTTGTCTATCTAGAAGGAAACGTGATAATAAAAACAAACAAATCTTAATGACAAATATTATAACAGTTATAACAATCTTTTTGGGGGAAGGAAAACTAAATTCAAACCAAATCAAATGAGTCCCTACGAGCAAGCACTTGGTGACAGTGGGAAAGAAAATTCATTTTGAAAAGGAAGAAGCCTCCAGCAGAACCAGGCTTAGGGAGGGGCGGGGCCAACTGCTGCGACTGGTTGGAGGCTGATGGAAGGAACACAGGATAAAAGGGATTGATAATAACTGATTATATATAAACACCATATAGTGAAGAAGAAATACTCAGTGCCATAAGGGAAGCCCCTAGCAGACTATTGCAGCATAACTAAGGGAGGATTCAGGGTCACCTGGTCCAGCCCTAACTATATGCTTTAGCAAAAAGGAAAGTTTGAAGCCTAATCTTGAAAGTAGAGATAGTGTCTGTCTCCTGAATCCAAACTGGAAGCTGGTTCCACAGAAGAGGGGCCTGAAAACTGAAGGCTCTGCCTCCCATTCTACTTTTAAATACTCTAGGAACCATGTCAGGTGACCATATCATGAAGCACACTGAGAGAAGGCCAAGGGTTTGCAGCAGTGTCAACAAAGCAAGGGGGGAATCTAAAATATAAAACGTATTTAGAGTTATTTATCTTTTTTTTTCTTTGCTACATAGTTCCATATATCTTGCTTTATATATTTGATGTCATAAGTATCTACAGTGTTGAAAGTAGTAAAAATAAAGAACAACCATTAAATGAGAAGCTGAGTCCAAACCTTTGACAGGTAGTGCATGTATCTGCCGACCTGGTGCCAATCCAAACAGCCCAAACCTCCAGCTTACCGTCTCACTCCCATCTCCCTGTACCCACGCTCCTGACACTGAACCAGCGCCACTGATGCGTCTTTTATGTCGAAAAAATGTGCAAGAGGCTCCCTGGGAAATGTATTTGTTTTTCTACACACTATTTATTTTGTAATAATAATACACGCTCAGTATAACCCACATAAACAGAAACATGTTCCTCTGCATGCATTTTGCACAGTCCCTATGACTGTTGCAGGTGCTGAGAGATTTCAGTACTCTCAGCATAGAGACATATTTCAGTCGGCTACACTTTGTTTGAATAATGACTAAGTCTAAGTTATATTTGCCAACACTGCCAATAATTAATATTAAAAATAAAAATGTTTAAGCAGTAAAAACAAATGCAAGTTTAAATTTATTTCCAAAAGTTAACATTTGTTTTATTTGTATTTAGTTTCAGGTTAATGTAAAGGGAACAAACGTCATAACATTATTATTAAAAATATTAAAATGTGGAAAATGACTTGCACATAGCTCATCAACCTTGCACAAAATTTAAAAAAAAAGCCTATTTATCTAAGCAGAACACTGAGTCATGTCTGTACAGCCTTTTAAGTTTTTTATAAAGCAAACTCTTTTTCCTAAATAAATTAGTGAGATGCAATTTTCTTTCAAGCCTACAGATTATCTGCTTTAAGGTGAGTGTTTAAAAGTTATACCAAGGATTCAAGTACTTCAGTTTGAGGCTTTCTTCAGAGGAGGAGCCACAGTATCCAAGATTGTTTCAGTGAGGATGTAAAACTATTACTGAGATGATCAACTCACAAGAGTTTAGGTAGCTGCTCTGCACTGTGTTGGTACGTGGTAATGAAGAGAGCAACAGTGGAGGAATTATGTCCTTAAATGTAGTTACAGCACATAACAAAAGACATCTAATGTAATGAAATGTACTCTCACTGCTGTGTATTTCATTCCTGCAGATTTCAATGTTATTATAAAGTGATTAGAAAAAGAAGGAATGCTAATGACTGTTTAGTTTCCATGATGTATTTCAAGATCTAAAGAGTGATTATAGTGGGCTCTTTAACATTTTAAGAGAATTCAATTGAGTAAAATAAAATAAAATAAAATAAAATGTGCATGCATGATGGTTGAAGGTTCCAAGGGCAGGCGCTGGTGCCTTAGTTTAAAAAACAGTACCAAGATTAAAAAAGTGAACCAGTGTAAGATTACAGAACTCCAGAGATCAGCAGAAACAACACTGAAGTGGCAGGTTAGGCCATTCGACTTTATTCGCCATCTACTTTCTGTAGGCTAAAATATTAATATGTGGGATTAAATATTATTAATGATGACTTTATTATTGTTTAAAGTAACTATTTATTAAAGTGCAGTGATCTATTAAATAAATTTATAATAACATTGCTATACTATTAGTTATAACTAAAACAACACTAAAACAGATATTCATATTTTCAACTTCTCTCATTTTATTTCTTTTATCATTAGTCTACATTTTGATTTTGCTCTTTTTGTATTTATTTTGCCAAATGTTAACCTTTCTTTCTGTATTTTTTTTAATATATTATTGTAGTAACTGGTGATGGTAACAACTGCTGACAGCGAGGTTGAGGATGTGTGACAAACAAAGCTTTGACTTGTGTCTAGTCTTCATGGGCCTTTGTCTCTGCGAGTCCTTCCTCACAGTGTCGGTGTGTAGATGGGGCATACATGTGTGTAAAACTGCATGTGCATATCTTCCCACATAAGTGAAGTGAAGGATGACTCCAGCCACGCTTACAAACACACACACACAGACACACACACACAATTTACTGAAGCATGACAACAAGGTTGACTTCGTCCCTGCAGGCTTTTCATTTACTGCCCAGCATAATGCCGCATCCCTACCCACCCCCACCCCCGCCCAAACACACAATCACGCACAGCTTCTTATTGGCTATTATCTGGGCTGTCGGAGCCTGTGTTGATACCTAATGAAGGGCCACGGTTGCCATTTTTCAGCTGATGGTCACCAAGGTAACAGGAGTGTTGGGGGGAAAGGGGGCACTGGTGAGGGTGGTTTTGTTGGGGGATTATTACAGGGAGTAAGGAATAAAGGACGAGAACAAGAGCTAGTTCAATGCAGAATCAGATTTGATTTAGTTGTTTTCGGTCATTGTTCTGGAACACAAACAAACCATTTTCGTCCACACCAGAAAGAACAAAAGTCATTGTTGAACATGTTTCATATTTACTAAAAAGGCCTTTCTTTTCCTGACCCCAGTGCAGTTAGTGGGGTCAGGTTAACTGGTGATTCGAGATGACCCAGAGGTGTGAATGTCACCCTGTGTCAGCCCGGCGATCTGTCCAAGGTGCTTAAAACAGCATTGAGCACTAGCTTTTATTTCCAGTTGTGTCAGATTTCAAATTGACAAATGATCAGAGGTGCAAGGCAGAAGGAAGCCCATGTATATATTCTAAAAACATACATGTTCTGGAATTCTCTCGATGCTGGGTGATGTGAACATTACAGTAGCAACACTGGTTTAGATTTGAAAACCCTGAACACTGAAACTGAAACTGTTTATTCGGCCTCCTCGTTTTCTTTTTTGGGTCGCTTCTTCTTTAGTCTTGTTTCTGAATTCCTTTCTGTCTCCTAAATACAACGAACGTATCTTCCCAATACACTCGCTCCTCTTCCACTGCCACTCATCATTTTTCTCATATTTGTTATCATGCTCGGCTGATGGACAGTTTGTCCTTTAACTAAAAGACATAATTGCATTTTGAGAGGGACGGATGACACAAGGGCCAGATTAATCAAAAACCTAAACTCATTCCTGAAGGACACTTGTAAGGTGGCAATTCCACACACTGTCTCCAGGCAATCTGCAACAATGAGATGTGGCAGGTCTAATACTCCATGCTCACTCTGACCTAATGAAAAGACAGTCCAGTCAGGATTATGAGATGCCTGCGAGCTTCAGCTGAGGACTGCAGCCTCTGTGAACAGCAACAGGCAGCCTGTCTGGGTCGTGATGGATGAATCAGACTTTTAAATAAAGTAATTTGTAAACTAATGTCACGATTATTCTGAATTAAAAGAATAAATAATTAGAAATATTGTATCATCTCACTACAGCAATATGTCAATACTTACAATTTTTAACTGAATGTTTCAGATTGTGTGACACATTTATTGATTTATAATAAATAAACGCTGGTTCACCTTTTAGTAATATAAGTTCATGTATATATGCACTGATACAGCACTACAGACACTCTGTGAATGTCTGCATGTGAAGATCTGAAGAGTTCATCGCCGTGACGTCTGTGATGGGTCTGCAGCGATGTTGCCTGCTCGATTCCTGACGCTCAGTTTTTACAAATCCTGAATCATGGGCAAGTGGGCACCAATGTTTGTTTTTCTGTAGAGCTCTCTGTCCTTTCGAGTCTGCTCTTCTTTGGTGGTTCACACCATGCAGAGTTGGATGAGCAGACTGCAGACTGGACTGCAGTGTTGCATTCAATAAAAAGCTCCTCAGGCATGTGGAACTTCTGGGAATTATCGAGTTTCAGTAACAGATTTAGTAGATATGCTATACTATCTGTATCTATTAACCCAAACCCAAGTTGTCTAAAGGCTTATGTCTAATCTCTTCCATACACGGCAACACCCAGAACAAAAAGACCACACTGAGAAAAACACATTTTGGTAACTTTAAATGTACAAATAAAATAGCTGTTTCTATATTATATAGTGCACCTCACTGTTGACTTAGACCCTCTCATCATTAGATGTGATTAAATAATAATAATAAGAAGAAGAATGATATAGATAATGAGATATTGCGCTGCACTGAGGTCCACTGTCAGAGGCCATAAGAAGATCATTTGTAACCTTCACTAAAGCTGTTTCTGTGCTGAGCTCTGAAACCTGACTGAAACTCTTCAAATAA
>NW_024582612.1:640158-649214 GCF_018398535.1 Haplochromis burtoni | reverse complement strand
ACACACACACACACACACACACACACACACACACACACACACACATACTCATGTGCAATCACACACAAACACCCACAATGGGCCTCTGCAAGCCTTCCTGAGGCTAAGTGGCATTAACCTCTTTCTCTCATGGGGCCCAGACAAAAGCCCCCAAGGAGGGCTAATAATCACATCGCTATCTGCCCCTCCTCCTCCCCCTACAACACAACAGCTCGCCTCACGTCGGAGCTTCACGCCACCGAAAAGGAAATTTCAACACAAAACTGAAATGCAGAACAAAACCAAGCAGTTTTGTTAAATACTGGTTTGAAAAAAATGTCAGTGTGTTACTATCATACATTTATAATTACATGATAATTAATTCAATTTGATTTATATAGGGTCAAATCACAGTTTCCTCAAGGTGCTTTATATTGTAAGGTAAAGAGCCTACAACAATACAGAGAACACAGAGAAAACCCTCAGATACTGGAGGAACAATGTGACTCTCCGCAGAACACCAAACCAGCACTTTATCCTCACCAGGATATTTGAGGGTGCATAGGAGGTAGCCCAACCAGTGTACATGTATTTTGTGGACTTGAAAAAGGCATTCAACCCTCAGGGTACCCTGTGGAAGGTTGACCGATGTTATGGGTCATTTGGCCCCTGGGTAGAAGTTAGGCTATGTTAGCTAAGTTAGACTTGTTTCTGGTGGGTGTTGGACTCTGCCAGGACTGCCCTTTGTCACCAATTCTATGAACAGAACTTGTAGGCATAGCCAGGTGGTTACCTTTTTGTAGATAATTTGGTTCTGTTGGCTTCACCTTCAGCTTGGTCTGGCCCAGATCACACCCACGTGTGAAGCAGTATGAGTCTGAGACAATGATGAAGTGCTCACTCCAAGTCTTGGAGTAGTTATTGCCCCAAGTGGAGGAGTTTAACTATCTCGGTGTCCCGTACAGAAGTGAGGGGAGATTCTGCATGAGACTGACAGATGGACTGGGGCAGCATCCACAGTGATGCGGCATTTCTGCCTTAAGCCTTCATTCTTTTTAATAGCCAGCAGGAGGTAAATCATCTGAATGCAGAAAAGCTGGGCAAACAGCTGAGTTTCTGTAAGTGCATTTCACTTTGTGTCCAAAAGGACATTATTGCAGGGTATGCCAACACCTGCTCTTACTGCAAAGGGAAGTGATTATGGGATTCATTGGCCAAAGAACCATGAAAAAGAAAGCACACATAAGTAGCTTGGAAGCAATTTGCAGCTTGTGGGTAATGAGCACAGAAACACAGGATCTTTAAAAATGCAAGAAAATAAAGCCTGAAAGGCCACACCCAACCAGTTGGTTCAAACCCATAACTTGCTTGCTGTGAGGCAGCAGTGCTAACCACCACAGCACTGTGCAGTATGTTCTCCCTGTGCCTGCATGGGTTTACTCCAGATATTCTCTCTTACTACCATAGTCCGTGCAATATAGGTTAATGGGTGATTCTAAATTGGCCACATGTGTGAATGTAAGTGTGAACTGTTGTCTGCTCCTATGTGTCCCTGTGATAGACTGGGAACCTGAGTGTGCCCTCTCTCTCACCCTGTGACAGCTGGAAAAGTCTCAGATCACAATCTTGAACTGGATAAACAAAGAAAATGGATGAACATTATCAAGATATCCAAGAAAACATCATGTCCAAATCCCCAGAGTAGAATAAGCAGGCCAGTGAGCACACAAAAGATCACATGATCTATTTTTAACTGTTTGTTTGTGCTGTATGTATATGATTATACAATATCTATTTTGTAAAACTATTTTCTATTTTCTGTTCATCACAAGGACAAATAAAAAAGAAGACATGACGTATCTGTTGTTTTGCTAAGACCAGGTAAAGTCCCAGACTGCTGGCCTTGGAACAGGCCTCCTCCTCCTCAGTGGTCCTACTGTCTGTCTGATCCTGTCTGTCAGTCACTTCATGTCTCACCTGATCCAAACCACAAATCTTTCCAGAAGACAGGCTCCCAAAAGAAAACTCGGTTTTTGACATTTCTCTTATCATCCTGTCTGTGTTGGTGCGTAACTTTGGTCAGTATGATATTTGCTCTGTGAGCCAATCAGAATTAAACATACTCTCTCTCAGCGTGTTCACTAAGTCTCCCTCCTCGTTTTACAGCATGTTGTATATTCTAATAGAAAGAAAGAAGAAAATCTCTCTTTGACCTTCCTCTTTGGTCAGCGTGTGCTGCATTTGGACCATTAAGCATTTTTTAAATATGAACCAAGTTGTTTGCACACCGTTTTCCACCTCGCCGATCTGTTCTTCTGCTTCCTCAGTTCTTTGACTGCTGAGCTTAATGTCATTCATCTGACAGTTTCATTACCTGTGCTCCATGTGGTCCTTTCACATCATTGTTTGATCATTTTTTGACTTTGTTTTACTCTCGTTTCCATCATTGTCCTGCTATCTGCAAGCTTACAATTCAGAGTGGGGTTTGTTTAGCTTTAACAGGATAAAATAGATAATATTTCAAAGAAAGAAATCTAGTATTAGTTTTGCCATTTTTAAAACTTGCTGGACTAACGGTTACCTTTGTTATAAATACGTTACACTTGTCTCAGTGGCCTTTTTTTTAATTATTTAAAATTAAATAAAAGGAGCAGTTTTAACAGGCAAAGGGTTTCAAGCCTAAAGATGAATAGGAAAGCAATCATGCATTAACGAGGGTGGGGGGTGGGGACAGAAAGGAATAAATGTGAAGGGGCACCAGGAGTGGAGGGAGCGGGGTGGGGGAGGTGAGAGTGTAGGATCTGGACAGAAAGAGATAACAGCGCTCTCTCTCTTTGAATTGTCATGTGAATAGTGTGTCACAGCGAGCATCTGGTTGATAAAGATAGCAGGGTCCACTGCAGTAATCTACTCTGCACACATCGCACGCGAATCCATGAAAACACACTTTATCATGATTAAATGTTGTCCGGTAAAGTGTTCATCAAAACCTGTACACTCAGTAAACGTACACCATTACCACAACAAATCACCAACAATGATTCTTTCCAACAGTATTTGTTTGTTTTTTTGTTGTTGCTTCTTCACATAATGACGACGCCTGCAGGAAAGACCAACAACCAAAATAAACTTTTGGGTAATATGACGGAAAAATGAGACATCATTTTCTACAGAATGAGTTGGAACCAGGAAGTGTGAGGCAACAGAGTAATAATGTGGTGAATGGATTGGTTCTGATGTACTTAATTTATTATATATTCAACTATACCTGAGCATACAAGCACTGCTTTTTCTATTAACTGTATTTACTTATTTGTAAAATGCTCTCAAAATATTTCTATTCAGTCACTTTTCTTGTAACCGTGCAAAATAAATTCCTTGCTATTATTACTCATCTATACCATTGGTTATATTAATTTACTACGTGATGATTACCTATTTATATTATTACTATTGTTATTATCATTTATAGGTGCTTTATATTGTAAAGTAGACCCTACAATAATACATACAGAGAAACCCAACAATCATATGTCCCCCTATGAGCAGCACTTTGGCGACAGTGGGAAGGAAAAACTCCCTTTTAACAGGAAGAAACCTCCGACAGAACCAGGCTCAGGGAGGGGCGGGGCCATCTGCTGTGATTGGTTGGGGTGAGAGAAGGAAGACAGGATAAAGACATGCTGTGGAAGAGAGACAGAGGTTCATAACAGGTGTGATTCAGTGGGGTGATATGGTACTATAAGGTCATTAAGATAAGATGGGGCCTGATTATTCAAGACCTTGTATGCATCAAATTATTACTCTACTATCATGTGTATTACAGCATAGTAATACATATGATAGTGTTTTCAAAAATAGAATAAGGATTTTAATAGGTTTGAGAATCAATAGTAGTTCAGTGTATAGAGTCATGACTGTAAATGATCTCAACCTCTTCAATCACTGTTGGATGGTGTGCTACTGAAGTGGAAATAACAGGCAGCAGTATTGACAGCAGACAGCTGTTGTTTTGTGGTTAACTACAGTGAGATACAACAATAATGAACTCAGACTAGAATCAATGGACTTTTTTTAACATGACACTAACACTGCTGTACATGTGGGAATAGCTCAACACGTACAAACTTAGTCAAAGCTTGCTCCAATCAGTTAACACTCTGTTTCATAATATTTTTGTGTATGTACACACTTGGAACAACAAAGTCAACACAGGAAGCAAACCCCTGACACTTTTGCCACACGCAAACACACAAATGTCAAGTTATGCCTGCAAGCATCGTGACATGAAGATAATATCTATAGAACACTGGATCCTGTCACTGCTCCCTCACTGCAGCCTTTAACACAAGATGAAGCCACTGATAGAGTCCACAGAGGCTCACTGAGGACTGAATAATGACAGGACAATAAAGTGGGGTTGTGTGGTAGTGACAATGGCTGACACTGTGGGACGATGGTAATGAGGAGACGAGTTTCATTGCATCTTGGTAAGTTGTGTAGAGTCTACAATAAATATGAAGTTGAACAAAATATACTAATTGGACTTTAATGGGACACATGGAAACATTAGAAAGCAATTACATTGAAAGAAGAGAAAGAAATCGAAACAAGAGAAAAACTAGAACACAAAAACCACAGACACACACAGACAGTGTTTTCTTATCTTTTTACACAACCTAAAACTGGTTCTCAGATGACTTGTTTTAACATCATAATTTGGACATCCGCTGTGAGACCATATAGTTCTTGCACAGAGCAGAATGGCCACATTCAGGTTTGTAATATTGTTGCTTGGCTTTTTGGCCAAATTGATACACTTTTACTTTATTGTATCTTCAGGGATACACCAGCATATCATTAACCTTTTACAGAAAGTTGCCAAAGTTGGTCTCCAGTTTCCCCAGCATCCTCCTCTATCACAAGGCTGACTATTAGTTAAAGTAGGAATTGACGGGTGGGGGAACCCTCTCTCTTTTATCGTCTGTACTGTTATCTATTACCTAAACTAAGAAAAAACACTAAATACTACAGCCTAATAGGACTACTGCAATACACTGTATTTTTTGGACCATAAGGTCTGTTTTCATTAGTGCTGTCAAAATTAACACGTTAATGCAAATGAATCTGCCATCACGGTCACGTGATTAAAATCTTTAATGCAATTAACGCATCTGGAGTGCAGAATGATTCAAAATCCCTGAAATGTTTCTGTCAACACATTTCGGGCAGTTTGTCCAAGTAGAGTTACCTTCGCACGTGTGCTAATGGCTGAATCAATCAACTCAATATGGAAAATGATAAACGCACTTTGGCTCTCTCGATGGGAAATTTGAGTATTAAAAAATAACAAATAAACAAACAAATAAAAGTATTATGCACATTGTGCAACAAGGAATTTTCTTTTCACTGAAGCACAACCAGCTTAAAATATCACATTGATGCGAAGCATACGTTAGTCGGGGATGCTGCTAGCACTTTGGCTAACATCTCACACAGCTTGGACAAACCACTCACGGAGTAAGTCTAGCTCGGACATATTGACTGACACAGTTGCCAAAGGGATTGCAACAAACTGCAGACCTGTTAATATTGTTGAAAACATGCACTTTACACAGCTTTGGTTCCTCGCTTCAAGGACTTGAAGTGCCTCCCCAGAGTGACAGACAGAGTGGATAAATGTTTACAGAGTTTTTTGTTAACATGAAAGTGCAAGACGTTCAGTACACATATTTTAACTGTTTTCTCAAGTCTGTTTACTCATGCAATATAATGCGATTAATATAGAATAAAAATGAATATTTAATCGTGATTAATCAAAATTAATCTACAGTAACCCTGTGGTGAATCTGATTAAACATTTGAATTGTTTGACAACACTAATAAATATTATATATTAGTGTATACTTATTAGTACAGGGCTCTAGAGAGAGACCAATTTGGTCTCAAATTTGTCTGTCTCTGCTTTCTCACCCGACAGCCCGTACACGGACACGCCGTTGGGGCTGAAAGCCGACAGCTCACTGATTCTGATGCGACGGCGGGTCCGCGCTTTGCGTTTGCGTCTTTTTTATGCTCGATTCTGAGCTGCAGGTTTTATCTCTCTCCAACCAAAATTCCCTGAGCCAGCAGCAAAAGAAGATCCAAACTACGATTCACATTTGTTAAATGTCGTCATTAATTCACTCTTACTTTTGCTGTTTTGCTTCCACCACAATAAAATCACACTTCATGCACAGCTGTCTCTCAGCTTCCCATCTCAAATCTCTGTTTTCTGCATTACTCATTCACTTATTACCCATCAGTCTACCGTTGTTTACAGCGCTGTCGACCGCTGTCTTTTTTTTTTTACTTTACTTAAATGACCTCAGACAAGAAAGACTCATTTCTGCTGTTCAATACTGAAGAAATTTAAACCTTTTCAAATTATGCAAAGTTGCAGAATATTTTTAAGTTTCTCTGCTATAAAAATCCAGGCCAGGAAAATCTCCTTCATGTTTTTCTGTTTTATCCTCAGTTACTTAGAATATAATTATAATATTTCTGACTGTCTGAGGCAAAACTGAATCGAATCAGGACCTTGTGAATCAGAATTGAATATAGAAATCAGTGATGATGCCCAGCCCTCATGAGCAGCCTAGGCCTGACAGAAGTGGATGTAGCTGTGGGTAATAAGAAAAGATGAAAAGAACTATTGATACATTTTTTGTTAAGTTAAGGCCTGATCTGTCTGAAATTTATAACCAGCTCTGACACGGAGCCATCAACCTCTGAATGCTGAAAAAGCACAGTGTATCCAGGAAACACAATATATGCTGCGATAACTGCCCAAGTGTCCCCTCTAACACCGCCTTTCAGCAGCAAGCAGGTCGTCAGAGGAGCCGATGTGATGATTAAGTTTAACATTGTCTACAATACTGCCAAAGAGTGCTAACGCACTTTAAGCACAAGCACTTTTTCAGTAACTTATCTTTCCTTAGAAATGTGCTCTAAATAAAGAACTTTGTGTTGACAAGATTGTTAGTGAATCATTTACAAGTTAATATTGTCTGTATGGACAGCATGAGGCTCCTGACTTCGATAGCCGTAATGCTCCAACAATCCATCAAGCGGTGCGACTTCATAGCTTACCAAAGTCGTACTACAACATTTTTGACAGATTTCTGCGCGCCGTGTAGCACATAAAATCGGTTCCAGGTCAGTAAGCACAACCAGAATTCATATATAAGGCGCACTGTTGATTTCTGAGAAAACTTCAGAATTTTAAGTGCGCCTTATAGTGTGGAATATACGGTAGTTTATCACTGTTAAATGAATCATTGTAAGCTACCCAGTTTACTCCCGTTTAAACCCACTTCCAGTCCAGTATAAACTTATAACATTATTATGATGGGATTATTATTAATGTATTACGGGATTATTATGAATTATCAGATCAAATCCAACATCATATAAAAAATATAAAATGAGTAAGGATTTACACGTAAGCGTTAAATTTCTAGATTACGTAATGCCACTTTGAGTAGCCTTTACTTTAGAAAAGAAGCTCTCATGTTCCTCTTCTGTCCTCTCTTTCTTACACCTTTTATCTCCAGAGTAAAATTGTTACACACTTTTTACTTTCCTGTAAATGACTGTCACTGGACCTGTAGCAGAAAGACTGACTGCCAAACTTTACAGAAAGTGTTTGCGTGTTGAAAAGTTGTATTTAAACTAACAGCCAGAAGATTAAACTCGGTTTATGTTTAATATTTCTTCCTCCTCTGTAGCACAAAGACAGCTTCACATCTGAACCTTGAACCTTGAATGCATCAATGATGGGGCAATGATGAAAAAACGAATATTCAGTGTATCAACCTGCCTAGATTTATGTACTCATATGTAATATGTAAAGTTTCCTCTTTCTCGCTCTCCATCTGCCTATTTATCTCTCTGTCTTAAAAAAGGCAACACAACTTCACTAAAACCTGTAAAGTATCTTGTATTAAATGGAACATGAAGACCAGGCCACACCTTTTTCATGGCTTTTTTGGGGGGGAAGTAAGAGAAATAATATTGCAGGTAAAACAGATACTGGATACTTGCGTCTTCGGTTGTCAGGGCAGTCTTGGCATTAGGTCCAAAATCTACCATGACTGTCAGCTGCCAACCCTTGGATTAGCTTGGGTGACATTGCACTGAATGACTCAACAACTTTAAAGTTAACAGCAATATTTTCATTCTCAATTGGTTAAACAAAAATGGATGGCAAATCTATGTGTAAACAAACAATACCACCAAATTTAAAATCTTTTTAATGCGGTCCTGACAAAAATATGCTCAGCTTTTGTCTCTGAGATCCATGACCTATATCTGATGGTTAAACCAAAGTCCAAATCTCCCAACAGTTAACATTTCTGTAGAACACACAATAAATACACTTAACGAAATAAACATTCAGTTTAAACAATTACATTTAAGATAAATAAATAATAATGTCCACATTCAGAAACTACTGGATGTTTATTTCTTTATTTCTATCAGACCAACATTTTTTAGATTTGACTGGAATCAAAGAATCAGGTTGGACAGCTACATGCAGCCTGAAGGCATACCGTCAGCATACATAATATGACGTGTGTCAGAGTAAACACACACAAACACACACTTCAAGTGTAGTACACTCAATAAAACAGTCAAAGGAGCTTGCAAAGAAAAGCGGGTAAGCTGCTTGTGGGGTCTCGCTTTAAGGCTTCGTAGGTATTGTTGTCACTGAGGAGAGTAGTGATCTTTGTATGGTAATCTGTAGTGTTTAGGACCACGGTGCATCTTCCCTTATCAGCTGGTAAAACAGTGATGTTGTGGTCTTTGCTCAGGGAAGCGACGGCCTTCTTTTCTTGTATTGTGAGGTTGGACGGAGGGACTTTGGCACTGGAGAGGGTGGCTGAGACTTTCATCCTGATTTGCTCTGCTT
This sequence comes from Haplochromis burtoni, assembly GCF_018398535.1. Taxonomy (NCBI): domain Eukaryota; kingdom Metazoa; phylum Chordata; class Actinopteri; order Cichliformes; family Cichlidae; genus Haplochromis; species Haplochromis burtoni. Next base: position 640,282 of record NW_024582612.1, on the reverse strand, counting down.
CTGTCTGTGATAATTTATTAATCCGTATGGCGGATTTCTGTGGCTGTGATGAGGTCCACTATGGGCAAACTGGGACTCCCCACCATTTGACCTTAGAACTGAAGAAGCTTCTCAGGATGAGAGG
>NW_024582612.1:624401-640133 GCF_018398535.1 Haplochromis burtoni | reverse complement strand
GTCTGGACTTCTTTAAGTTACTTGAAGACGTTTCACCTCTCATCCGAGAAGCTTCTTCAGTTCTAAGGTCAAATGGTGGAGAGTCCCAGATTTAAACCTAGTGGGAGTTTCCCCCCACAGAGGGACAAAAGGACCCCCTGATGATCCTCTAATCGCCTGAGCCAAGGTGTGAAACTGGGTGTGGGTCCCAATCAGCCAGAGTTTCGGGTGAGTTCATTGTGAAACCTGGCCCCACCTTATCATGCGAATTCCTGAGGTCAGATGGCCCAGGATGTGAGTGGGCGTTAAGGCGTCTGGGAAGGGATCTCAAAACTGGATTATAGATGGCAGAGAGTTGGTGTCGTAAACCCCGCCTCTGTTCAAAGATGGTCGCTCACAGTGGACATAGATGGCTTCTTTCACTCCTCTTTCAAACCATCTGTCCTCTCTGTCCAAAATGTGAACATTGGCATCCTCAAAGAGTGACCTTTATCCTTAAGATGCAGATGGACTGCTGAGTCTTGTCCTGTGGAGGTGGCTCTTCTGTGTTGTGCCATGCGCTTGTGAAGTGGCTGTTTGGTCTCTCCAATGTAGAGGTCTGGGCATTCCTCGCTGCACTGTACAGCATACACCACATTGTTAAGTTTGTGTTTTGGCGTTTTGTCTTTCGGGTGAACCAGTTTCTGTCTGAGCGTGTTGCTGGGTCTGAAATGCACCGGGATGTCATGCTTGGAGAAAACTCTCCTGAGTTTCTCTGATACACCGGCTACATAGGGGATGACAATGTTGTTGCGTCTGTCCTTCTTATCCTCCCTCGCTGGTGTCTGGTCTTCTTTTCTGTGCCTCTTTGCTGACTTTAAGAACGCCCATTTAGGATAGCCGCACGTTTTGAGTGCTTCCTTTACATGTGTGTGTTCCTTCTTTTTTCCTTCAGGCTTAGAGGGAACATGTTCTGCCCGGTGGTGTAGGGTCCTGATTACTCCAAGTTTGTGTTCCAGAGGGTGATGGGAGTCAAAGAGGAGGTACTGGTCCGTGTGTGTGGGCTTCCGGTAAACTTCGATGTTGAGTTTGCCGTTCTCTTCAATGTGCACAGCGCAGTCCAGGAAAGGCAAACAGTCGTCCTTTGTGTCTTCCCTGGTGAACTTGATGTTTTTATCCACAGCGTTAATGTGCGCAGTGAAGGATTCCACTTCTTGTGTCTTGATTTTGACCCAGGTGTCGTCCACATATCTGTACCAGTGGCTGGGTACTCTTCCTTTGAAAGAGCCAAGAGCCTTCCTTTCCACTTCCTCCATGTAAAGGTTGGCTACAATAGGTGACACGGGGGAGCCCATGGCACAGCCATGTTTTTGTCTGTAAAAGCCTTCGTTGTATTTGAAATATGTAGTGGTGAGGCAGAGGTCTAACAGTGTGCAAATCTGATCGGGTGTGAAGTTGGTCCTGTCCTCCAAGGAGCTGTCTTCTTGTAGTCGTTTTCTGACAGTCTCCACGGCCTCCGTGGTGGGTATGCAAGTGAAGAGAGAGACTACATCAAAGGACACCATGGTTTCATCTGGATCCAGGGTAAGTTTCTGGACCTTGTCGGTGAAGTCGGTGGAGTTCTTGATGTGGTGTGGGGTGTTCCCCACGAGAGGAGCAAGGATGGTAGCAAGGTGTTTAGCAATGTTATAAGTGGCTGAGTTTATGCTACTGACTATGGGTCTGAGTGGGACAGCTTCCTTGTGGATTTTAGGAAGTCCGTAAGATGCAGGGTATGGCATCCCCTGGGTAAAGGCGGTGATATGTAAGGCGGTCAATAATTTTGTCCTTTTCAAAGTCTTGAAGGCAAGCTATAACTTTCTTTTTGTAGCTGCTTGTGGGGTCTCGCTTTAAGGCTTCGTAGGTATTGTTGTCACTGAGGAGAGTAGTGATCTTTGTATGGTAATCTGTAGTGTTTAGGACCACGGTGCATCTTCCCTTATCAGCTGGTAAAACAGTGATGTTGTGGTCTTTGCTCAGGGAAGCGACGGCCTTCTTTTCCTGTATTGTGAGGTTGGACGGAGGGACTTTGGCACTGGAGAGGGTGGCTGAGACTTTCATCCTGATTTGCTCTGCTTCTGTCTGTGATAATTTATTAATCCGTATGGCGGTTTCTGTGGCTGTGATGAGGTCCACTATGGGCAACTGGGACTCCCCACCATTTGACCTTAGAACTGAAGAAGCTTCTCGGATGAGAGGTGAAACGTCTTCAAGCAACTTAAAGAAGTCCAGAGCTTTTCTTTGCAAGCTCCTTTGACTACGATGACCTGGATGACTGAGAACCTTCACAGACACTCAACAAAACAGTGGAAATGTCAGTGTAAAGAAATTGAGATAGTAAAACTACATCTGCTTGGTTTTCCCAAATAGGATGTCATGTAGTAGTCTGGATCACACAGCGGCCCAGAGAGTTCAAATGCACTGCAACTTAGGAAAACACCAGCAAATAGAAAAATGCTTCAAAAACACACAAAACACAATGGAAGCTGAATAAAGACAATGGGAATTAGACAAACAAACAAAAACCAACAACGACAGAAGTTGAACAGGAAACAGAAAAAAACACAGCAAACGTTCACAAAAACCTCACAAAAAACAGAGTATTTTCAATAATGTGACAGAACAGTGTGGAAGTGACAAGGAAACAGTAAATGGCTAAAAGCAAACATCGACAGCATTACATGAATCATGCAATCAAAACACATGTGACTTTGCACCTCGAAATACTTTGACTGTTTTGGTTTCTGTCACTTTTACAGCTGTTTTAAGAAATTTTTAAATTTTTATTCACCTTATTCACATTATGTTTTGTTTCTTTCTGCAGTCTTTTTCTATTTACTGGTGTTTTCTTAAGTTGCATTTAAACATTGGGCCATTGTAGGATTAAATAAAAAGATCCAAAATAGAATAGAATAGAACAAATGGCCGGTGTGACTCAGTGGTAATTTTTCAGAAAACAGAGAACATTACATTATGTTTAAAACACAGCTGTATACCTCACATATATGCACTTAGTGTGTGGACATATAAATTTGGTGTTCCATTTCTTGCCCAAGAATAGTTCAACGTGTAAAGTAGAGTAGGTACTTTTCAATCCATAGCCACTAACTAACTAACTAACTAACTAACTAACTAACTAACTAACTAACTAACTAACTAACTAACTAACTAACTAACTAACTAATTATATATATCATGTTTAACCTGAGTAGCAAAAGAGCAGGGGGTTGAAAACAATAAGCCAGGAGTTAGCTGTGCTCATGGACTCTATCAAGCCTTGACCTCCCGGTCAGCTATCGCGCTGGTGGATAACAGAGCTCTCCGAAAACGTCGGAAGCATCTTTTGCAAATATGTGATGATTCTTGATAAATTAGAGATATTTGAGCTTTACACAGCTACATTCTCGCCTGAAAATATCTTAAAAGTTATTTTGTGACCCAGAAAGTAGTCGGAAAAGTTTTGAGCGTCGCATTTCTCCGGCCAGGTTGCTCGCGGCTGTCAGTACTGAAGCTGCGACAAGGCAGGAGGATGCGACGGCTCAAACTTTTCCACTACTTTTCTGGGTCACAAAATAACACTTTTAAGATATTTTCAGGCGAGAATGTAGCTGTGTAAGCTCAAATATCTACTTCATTTATCAAGATCATCACATATTTGCAAAATGCTCCACGTTTTCGGAGACGTCCATTTTTTTCATGCTTTGTGGCAGCTTTTGAACATCTGTGGCATCTATTAATGTCAAATCTAGCCTTTATTTAACAACATAAGCAAACTCCATGTTACAATGATTGCACAGCCATTAAGGATCAAATCAGTTTCTGAAAAATGTTCTGTTTTTTCTCCCTCTGCTCGGGAGGCTCGGGACCAGCACTCCTGCTGTTGGACAGAAAGACATCAACTCAGTGGTAAGTATTTTGGTTTTCCAATATATTAGCAACTGTCAGTGACATTTATATTAATCAGGCTGAACTTTAATCATACTTTAGATCAGCCTGTTTTACTTATTGTTTTATTTGTGCTTTGGTTTGGGGAAGTTGTTTCTTACTGATCTTTTCCTGTCTTCTGTTATTAGACTTGAGATATGACTGCACTATGCTGTTGCTGGTGACTCCAGTTAATTCTACAAGACATGCTGTGTAAGTAAACAAACAACAACAGTTTGTCTGCATTTCTTGAAAGATCACATCCCCCAAACTTAGTTTAGAGGGTCTACACTGTATATAGATAATATATATATATATAAAAACACCCAGCACGCCCCTGCGGGCGGTTTATCCTTCAAGCTCGGGTCCTCTACCAGAGGCCTGGGAGCTTGAGGGTCCTGCGCAGTATCTTAGCTGTTCCCAGGACTGCGCTCTTCTGGACAGAGATCTCCGATGTTATTCCCGGGATCTGCTGGAGCCACTCGCCTAGCTTGGGAGTCACCGCACCTAGTGCTCCGATTACCACGGGGACCACCGTTACCTTCACCCTCCACATCCTCTCGAGCTCTTCTCTGAGCCCTTGGTATTTCTCCAGCTTCTCGTGTTCCTTCTTCCTGATATTGCTGTCATTCGGAACCGCTACATCGATCACTACGGCCGTCTTCTTCTGTTTGTCTACCACCACTATGTCCGGTTGGTTAGCCACCACCATTTTGTCCGTCTGTATCTGGAAGTCCCACAGGATCTTAGCTCGGTCATTCTCCACCACCCTTGGGGGCATCTCCCATTTTGACCTCGGGACTTCCAGGTTATACTCGGCACAGATGTTCCTGTACACTATGCCGGCCACTTGGTTATGGCGTTCCATGTATGCCTTGCCTGCTAGCATCTTGCACCCTGCTGTTATGTGCTGGATTGTCTCTGGGGCATCTTTACACAGATGCATTTATATATATGTGTATATATATATATATATATATATATATATATATATATAATATATATATATATATATATTATATATATATCACCAACTTATTGCAAAGGAGGGATTTGTGTCTCCCAGTGATCTAAGGAGGTATGCCGGTTTGGTCCCTCAAGGAAAATTGATCCTGGATGAGGAAGAATGAGTCAGGTGACCCTATGAAGTAAGGAAAGACGAGGAACCACTTCACCCTACCCAAGCTCGGTGGGCAGGACCCAGTCAATGCTCATTAAACCTAGAAATGTGTGACTCAGAGGAAAAGCCTGCACAATCTGAACCCAGTGGTGTCCCAGTGTGATTGGACTTCAGTGTCAACCACAGTCCGTCCCTACCAAACACCAACTTCAAGCGTGAAGGTGCATGTGGCACCAGGACACCCTACAGGTCACAAGTAAATCGTCCTAAACACACGGCCAAGGAAACAAGAAAATAAACTCCTAGGATGGCCCAACCAATCACCTGACCTGAATCCAGCTGAAGCTGTTTCTGTGGAGGAGGCGTCATAATCATCAAAGGCTTTTATATGAAGCATTAAATAAATTTCAGTAAGTGTGTTCAATAAGTTTTCCCTGTAATTTATTACTACATTATTATTACACAAAACTTAGTTTATTAACATCTAGAGTTTAATTTCTTCACATGTGTGGATTGAATGGGTTTTTACCAACGTCTGGCTAGAACTTCATGTTAATAGCACCTAGTAAATTCAAATGTTATTTCCCCCCCTATATATTAAAATAAGAGGCATAAACCATAATTGCCAGGTTATGAAAGCAAAAAGAGAGTGCAGTAAATATATTTTTTTTAAACAGATGAAAAAAAAAGGCAAAGAAAGGTGGACTGTGGGGTGAGAAAGATGATTGATGCCATCTAAATGAAATGCTATTCCCAGTAATGGGAAAAAGGCGATGCCAGAAAGCAGGTCACTTAAACTGCAAAAGAAGTACTTAAGCAGTGCTGCCTGGGGCACAGTGAGCTTGACAAATATGTTAACATTAACCTTCCAAAATCAAAAATGGAGGGGTGACACAGGGAAGGAAAGGGAAGCCGGGAAGAATATATCAGCTTTTATCTGCAACCTGCGGCCTGACTCCTGAAACTGGGATGGTATCTCTACTGGCAAACACACCACTGCGGTGGGTGCACACACACAATAAAAAGCATCCATGCAAACAGATATCTTTCCAAATGTGCACTATTCTATCTTTCCATGCATATCACATGTTTTTTTGTTCTATCAAACTCTGTACCTAAAGTATAAGCCAAATTGAGTCTGACATCTGCACATTGTTTCTTAGAGCTTAGCTTGGTTGCACTTTTTAATTAATGTCTCGCTAGTTTGTTGAGTGCAATAGTCTCATCAGCCATGAGCAAAATGCAAAAAAAAGGAAAATGCTTCTGAACCAGCATTACAGAGCAGACTTTCCCTTTGAAATACACACAAAGCCCCTGGCAGAAATCAATAGGAGGAGCATAAAATCCACTTGCATTTAATTAAGATAACTAGCACATTCTCGTTCATAATCTCTCTCTTTCCTCCTCCATCTTTCTCTCACTCAATTTCTCTTCCTGAGCTGCTGCTCGTGTCAGTCCCCTCTGGGGGGTGAGAAATGTTGTTGGTAGGAATCTGGATTTAATCGTTTCCCAGATCGACACTATGTTTTTCTTCCCCTGAAGCATGTTTCATTCACCCACCCCCATAACCTCCTCTTTGAAATGTTGTCTAGGTTGTGTTCTGCAGCAGAAAAATGTTTGCTTTATGGCAAATGGACTACTGGGACTGAGATCTTAATGGGTTGCAATCCACTGTGTGGTCTGTGGGACAGTGTCAGTGTTCTGCTTCACTGTTTGCAGATGCATTCTGCAGCTAAATAAAAAACTGTCAGACAATTCCTGATTTTCATACTCTACTCTTAATAGTGTTATCAGAACAATAGCAAGCTGTAAGTTATAGACTGCTTTAGAACTCTTATGGCAGCGTCTTGTCTCAAATACACTGAAACAATTAGGTTGAAATATTCAATTTAAAAAAAACACCTGCATTTGTTTGCATTATTTCAAATTCATCATATGCAAAAAGAAAAGAGACCTTGATGTTGTATGGTTGACACCAGCTTCAAGTGTTTGCAGTTTGCAGTCAGTGCAGAGCCTTGAAGAGCTTTCAGAGAACACAAAGTGATTTTGATTTGAAAAATAATCTTACCTTTTCTTCACCAATAAAAAAAAAACTTCAGTTCAACTTTACCTGTATAGTGCCCATTCACAACAGTCATTACAAGCTGCTTTATTAAAGGCTAAAGACCCTTTGTATTTTTATATTCTTACATTTATATATTTTTTGGTTGGATAAAGTAAGAGAGAAGGAGTATTAGTTACTATATAAGCACACAGGGATTACAAGGCAGTGTCCCAGCAGGGCACAAAGTTATGAGACAGATTTAATGGTGTCTAGTTAAAAGCTGTTCTAGGTGCTTATTGCTCAGTAGCACCTTCCAGAGGGCGGCAGGCACAAAACCACGAAGGGTAACATGTTTATTAAATGAAGCCTTCGTGAACCAATGTTTCAAATATTTCTCTCTCTCTCTCTCACACACACACACACACACAGCACACACACACACACACACACACACCCAGACACACCAACACACGCACACCCCCGACACACACACACATACTTTGACACGGTAAAAAATAAGGTTTTAGTCAGCCTTGACATATTGCACTGTGTCATTGTTTATTTAGCCAAAATAAGCCAAAATGCACCTGATTAACTGATGATCAGCTAATCAGTGCCAAGAAAGGATGACATCAGCAAGCTGCCCTTCAGTCTGTGAATGTTTACGAGGTCATTTGTAAACAATCTGAAGTCTACAGTGAGAATAATTATTCAAAGTGGAAAACATTTAAGACAATTACCATTATTCCCAGGAACGCATATCCCATCACATTCACCAAAAGGTCAGGCCGTTAGGGTCTCAATAAATATCTTAATACACACCCCAACACTTAGCACATCTTAATACAAAGTTATGCATAGTTCATCGCATCTGAAATGACTTAAACAAAGTGGAGATGTTTGGCAACGATGCACAGCGCCACACAACGACAGCATGTCAGCATAAATACCTCATACCGACTGTCAGTGGTGGAAGGATAATGTTTGGCTTTGTTTTGCAGCCACAGGCCCAGGCGTGCTGCAGTCATTGAATCCATGATCTCTTCTGCATGCCAAAGTATTTTAGATTAATATGTAAGGCTATCTGTCTAAACGCTAAAGTGTGCTCCAAACAGGGAAATGCAACAGGACAATAATCCCAAGAACATCAGCAAATTTACAACAAAACAAGAACAACAAGTGTTGCAATTTCACAGTGATAAAAGTGAAGATATCAGCCGTTCTGACAGGAAATGAAAGAACTGCTCATAAACAAATGTCCACAAACCTCAATGGAACACTGAAGCAACACTGTAACAATTATATGACCAAAACTGCACAACAAGAGAGCACTAAAGTTAAACTGTTGAATGATGGGGTGCACTTTCATACGCTGCTTCTGCATTTTGCCTTAGTTTTGCAGGTAAATTGTGTGGGCTGGTACCAGAGAACCCAAGAGAATTAAGCTTTGTCAGTGTTTGTGTTCTCTCTCTCTCAGTGTGTGTTTTGCCTCTATTTTTGTTGCCACTGCTGTTTGTTGACACGTGACCTGTGCCAGTAAGGTACATGGCACAGTATGGCCCTGCATGAACAGCTTGGCTGTGAGTAGCTCGCCAGTATGAATCACATGGCAAGTCGTGTAGTTCCTAGAAAACGTATTATTCATTGTATGGTGCGTGTGACTTTTCAAAATGTGGTAACATATAAGATCATAGGGTAATAAGATGAGATGCGCTTTTTCATCTCAGCACACCGCAGACCACGGCCTCTCTGTGTGAGGATCTAAACGTATTCTACGCTAGATTCGACACAGCGAACACCATGAGACCGGACAGTGTGCGCACCGCGGATGACGTCAGTGCGCACACTGTGTCTGAGGAGGATGTGCGGAAGTGCTTCAGGAAGGTGAACGCACGCAAAGCTACTGGTCCGGACGGGATTCCCGGCCGCGTCCTCAAGTCATGCGCGGCTCAGCTGGCTGGAGTGTTCACACACATCTTCAACCTTTCCCTCTCTCTGTCTGTAGTCCCAGCCTGCTTCAAAATGGCCACCATCGTCCCTGTACCCAAATCCTCCACCATCTCCTCACTGAACGACTGGCGACCTGTAGCCCTGACCCCCATCGTAAGCAAATGCTTCGAGAAGCTGGTCAGGGACTTCATCTGCTCTGCACTACCCGACTCACTGGACCCTCTACAGTTCGCATACCGCCACAACAGGTCCACTGATGATGCCATAGCCCTGACACTACACACTGCCCTGTCACACCTGGAGAAGAGAGACACGTATGTGAGAATGCTGTTTGTAGATTACAGCTCAGCATTCAATACCATCGTTCCCTCGAAGCTGGACAGGAAACTGCAGGATCTAGGACTGAGCAGCTCCCTCTGCAGCTGGATCCTTAGCTTCCTGTCTGACAGACGCCAAGTGGTCAGACTGGGCAGCATCACCTCATCCCCCATCACACTGAACACTGGTGCTCCACAGGGGTGTGTACTGAGCCCTCTCCTATACTCACTCTACACCTACGACTGCACAGCCACTAACAACTCCAACATCATTGTGAAGTTTGCGGACGACACTACAGTGGTGGGTCTTATCACCAACGGTGATGAGACGGCTTACAGGGAGGAGGTCAGCGCCCTGACCCACTGGTGTCAAGACAACCATCTCACCCTCAACGTCGCAAAGACAAAGGAGTTGATAGTGGACTTCCGGAGGTGCAGAGAAGTACACACCCCCATCACCATCAACGGCGCTGCTGTGGAGAGAGTGAGCAGCTTCCGGTTCCTTGGAGTACATCTGGCTGAGGATCTTACGTGGTCAGTACACACAAACAAAACAGTGAAGAAGGCGCAGCAGCGCCTCTTCTTTCTCAGGAGACTGAAAAGATTCGGCATGAGCCCCCGCATCCTCAGGACCTTCTATCACTGTGCCATTGAGAGCATCCTCACTGGATGCATCACCACCTGGTATGGCAACAGCACCGCCTACAACTGCAAAGCTCTCCAGCGAGTAGTGCGGTGCTCTGAACGGATAATTGGAGGTGAGCTTCCCTCCCTCCAAGACATCTACAGGAAGCGCTGCCTGAGGAAAGCGGGGAGGATCATCAAGGACTCCAGTCACCCCAGCCATAAACTGTTCAGACTGCTTCCATCAGGAAGGAGGTTCTGCAGCATCCGGTCCCGTACCAGCAGACTGAGAGACAGCTTCTTCCACCAGGCCATCAGACTGCTGAACACGTCATAGACACCTCAGCTTCACTACTGGAACTTCAACATTATGCACTCCATACTGTACAGTAATGCCACTGTTTTGCACATGTCTCAACTCTGTATATTTTATATATTTTATTTATTGTTTACTCTATTTAATTTGTAAAATATGTGTACACACACACACAGAAAAAATATTTAGTATACACATCCAGAAATGCATATACTATTATATATTGTACATATATTTATTAGTTTCAGATGTAGCCACATTCTTGTATTTTGCACAACTCTGTTGCTTGTGAAGCTCGCACACAAGAATTTCACTCACATGTGCTGTACCAATGTACCTGCACATGTGATGTGACAATAAAAGAGATTTGATTTGATTTGGGAAATTATTTGTTACATCATTTAAAAATTACATTAAAAACAACAAACATATAACAAATAGCAAATAAGTATAATGGCACATAAGATCTCTGGGTCCTAGAGCCTGTCATATCTGCTGCCAGTCTGTCACAGTGATAACAGTCAACCATTCACATATTTGGTCATTTTAAACCTTTCGAAATAACCAGGAAAGAACCCACGAAGGCAAGGGGAGAACATGGAACATGTAAACATCGTTCTCCACCTTCCTCCAAAGACGGCCTGGGTTTGAACTCACCAGCCTGATGGAAACTTTCTGTATGAAGTTTGAATGTTCTGCCTGTATCTGCATCAACCCAGGTACAAACGAAACACCAAAGTAAGAGTGGGAAAAAAATAAAATGAATTGTAACATGTACATGTGTATTCACAGCTTTTGCTCAATACTTTGTTGAAGCCCCTTTGGCAGCAGTTACAGTCTTTTTGAGTATGACACTAGACAAAGTTTCTTCTTTGCAGAACCTCAGAAGCTCCATCAGCTTGGATGGAAAACGTCAGTGCACAGCCATTTTCAGATCTCTTCAGAGGAGTTCCATTGGGTTCAGGTCTGGGCTCTGACCACTCAAGGATGTTCACATGATCCTGAAGTTAATCATTTGTTATCTTCACCGTGTGCTTCGGGTCATTGTCCTCTTTAAAGACAAACCTGTCGAAGGTCCAGAGCGCTCTGAAGTAGGTTTAGATCAAAGATGTCTCTGTACATCGCTGCAGTGATTAGTCTCCCAAAATGCTTTTGTGTATTCTTTTCAAATTCATTTAAGAACAAACAAAGACGCTTTTTCTTAAATTCACAGAGATGAGGGTTATCGTGTTATCTGCAGTAATAAATCGATAATCTATAATCAAAATATGCGAGGGATCATTTTTTTGGTTTCAGCAGATGATTCTGCAAGTTGTTAAAAGCAGGTCTGCAGTGCTACCAGTGTTACAGAACATCAGTACAAAAATACATCTCACAGTGCTGAATTTGGAAATGAATACTGACATGGATAAAATAAATAAAACTGGGACTAACACTGATCCAACACCAAGTAACTGATATAAATGTTTTAGGAGTGCAAGCTGTAATATTGCTGCTTTGTTGTTACGACTTTAACTAAGCCAATAAAATAACTGCTTTCCAGGGTGAACTAACAGCATATTTCACCCTGATTCCTGGATACACTCATAGGCCTACTCATCATCTACCTGCTGTCATTGATGCATTGATATTATTGGCTAGCCTCAGAGTCTGGCACACTTACCAGAACTCAGTCAAGCACAGAAAACCCAAATGTCCAAGCATCCCCCACTCCCACATCGCTGTGTCCATGATCTGATCTAACAGCTTCACAGGATTTTCAGATTTATTTTAGAGGCCAATTTTACTCAGTACTGGATCAATGTGTGTACTTGAATATCTGTATTGATGGGCTTTCTTCAAGATGGCACCCATGTTTGGTTGCCGCTGCTGGTGCAGTTTTTTATTGCCGGCCATCACCATTTGCAGCGTTATGTTTTTCTTTTGTATGCTGTTTGAATTCAGGATCGACGTACATTACGGATTCATTGGACAGCTAATGTGACAGCTGGAGACACTACAGCAAAGCCTTTCCTCCTTTCTGTGTTCCTCAGTGGAGTGTTTGATACTGTACACAACACACAGAGTTATTATCGAGGTGAAACAGGCAGCATTGGAGGCTAGCTTCTTGGCTGTGGGGAGACTCCCAGCGCCTGTGGCCAGTTCCTCTCCTGTCACTTGGCAGGCACACTGCCCTGCTGTCTGTGGTTCTGGGTCCACGGCTCGATGGCAGAATGGTCATCTGGGTCTGTTTCACTGGTGGCAGCGATGTCCTCTCATCAGTGATCGTTTTATCTGTTTTAGGAGTCAATGCAGGTTCACAGATGTGTACAGGTGTTGAATTCCAGTGAGCTGCTGAATGTCCCAATCAATGGTCACCAATCCAGTTTGCCCTGCTTAATGTTTACATTATTTATTCTAAATAATGTCTTTATTAAGGACTCTGTAGAGTTTATGTTGCTGACTCAGAATTTGGAGGCGACTGATAGGATTGTAGGTGCAGACGTAGAATTAGTGTAGGATATATGGGGAAGTTCGGTCAGCTACGGGCCGCTCACTGGATGATTCCTAATACAGCATTCCTGTACATCTGTGAACTGGGGGGGGGCATTGACTTTCCTACAGATAAAGATCACCATATGTAGAGAGGGACATCTGAAACGTCTTCAAGCAACTTAAAGAAGTCCAGACGCTTTTCTTTGCAAGCTCCTTTGACTACGATGACCTGGATGACTGAGAACCTTCACAGACACTCAACAAAACAGTGGAAATGTCAGTGTAAAGAAATTGAGATAGTAAAACTACATCTGCTTGGTTTTCCCAAATAGGATGTCATGTAGTAGTCTGGATCACACAGCGGCCCAGAGAGTTCAAATGCACTGCAACTTAGGAAAACACCAGCAAATAGAAAAATGCTTCAAAAACACACAAAACACAATGGAAGCTGAATAAAGACAATGGGAATTAGACAAACAAACAAAAACCAACAACGACAGAAGTTGAACAGGAAACAGAAAAAAACACAGCAAACGTTCACAAAAACCTCACAAAAAACAGAGTATTTTCAATAATGTGACAGAACAGTGTGGAAGTGACAAGGAAACAGTAAATGGCTAAAAGCAAACATCGACAGCATTACATGAATCATGCAATCAAAACACATGTGACTTTGCACCTCGAAATACTTTGACTGTTTTGGTTTCTGTCACTTTTACAGCTGTTTTAAGAAATTTTTACTCCCCTTGTGTTTTATTCACCTTATTCACATTATGTTTTGTTTCTTTCTGCAGTCTTTTTCTATTTACTGGTGTTTTCTTAAGTTGCATTTAAACATTGGGCCATTGTAGGATTAAATAAAAAGATCCAAAATAGAATAGAATAGAACAAATGGCCGGTGTGACTCAGTGGTAATTTTTCAGAAAACAGAGAACATTACATTATGTTTAAAACACAGCTGTATACCTCACATATATGCACTTAGTGTGTGGACATATAAATTTGGTGTTCCATTTCTTGCCCAAGAATAGTTCAACGTGTAAAGTAGAGTAGGTACCGACTGACAGACTTCCAGTGGTAGCTGAGCAGCACTACTTCCTGAGCTGCACCAGTACAGTGTTCAACTTTCACTACTGAGCCTTGTTAAAATCTGAAACTTTCATATTATTTTTCTTGGTATATTTAAAAAAAAAAAACCTCAAAAAACTCATGACCTCATGACCAGAGCTCTTACTGAGGCTGACCACAAGAGTGATGACTTTTAAGATTTTTGCTGTTAATGTCACGTGAGCAGATTAGAGTGATTCTTCGAGTGATGCACCTAAAGATGTAAAATGGGCTGTAAAATCAGAACACTGCTGCTTGCTGGCTTAGTTGCTGTTGTCTGCATGTCACAGGGTTGCTTGGCAAATCACTGAACCCCAAATTACCTCAATGCATAAATAAATGCATAAAAGTGCACAGAATCTATATGAATGTGGCTTGTACTGAAAAAGTATTAGAAGTATTAGAAGCTCTATATAAATACAACAACAGTTAACATATTATGAGCATCATCTCATATAATTAGCTTATTCTAATCTGATGCCCAAACCACCTCAAAGTAAAGTCAAACTTTACTTAAAAGAGTAAAGTTTGACTTATCTGACTACGTTGTCTGGGTGGGTACTAACACAGTCATGTGTGTACACAGTGTACAGTAGGGGACTTAGTAGAGTTGGATGTCTCGAGACCACTTATACGTGGTCTTGGTCTCGGATCCCTCGGTCTCGTCTTGGTCTCGCTGTCTCGGTCTTGCTTTCTCAGATCGACATAGTGTTCGGGAGATTTGGAGTCAACCATCGGCGGAGCGGGGGGGGTGGGGGTTGGGGGGGCGGTGGCTTACTGGGCTTAAGCCCGGGTCATTTTGTCAGAAGCCCGGGGTCTTTTGGAGTGTCATTTGTTTCATAGTTAGATTTAAGCCTTACATAAAACTATGTCTGTGAAATTTTCTGTTGATTGTTTGAAATAAAAAAGTGAGATAAGAGCCCAGACAAAATTCTTCGGGAGGTGCAGCCATTAGGGGTGGGGTGGGGTGTGGGGAGTATTTTCAATCCATAGCCATAACTAACTAACTAACTAACTAACTAACTAACTAACTAACTAACTAACTAACTAACTAACTAACTAATTATATATATCGTGTTTGACCTGAGTAGCAAAAGAGTGCAGGGGGGTTGAAAACAATAAGCCAGGAGTTAGCTGTGCTCATGGACTCTATCAAGCCTTGACCTCCCGGTCAGCTATCGCGCTGGTGGATAACAGAGCTCTCCGAAAACGTGGAAGCACTTTTGCAAATATGTGATATTTTGATAAATTAAGTAGATATTTGAGCATTACACAGCTACATTCTCGCCTGAAAATATCTTAAAAGGTTATTTTGTGACCCAGAAAGGGTAGTCTGGCGAAAAGGAGGATCACATTTGTCACCGGTTGTCGGAGCCTGTGCGTACTTGTAAGCGCGGCAATGGCGGAGGAGCGCGGCTAAAAAACTTATTACTTTTTCTGGGTCACAAAATAAACTTTTAAGATATTTTCAGGCGAGAATGTAGCTGTGTAAACCTCAAATATCTGCTCGATTTATCAAGACATCACATATTTGCAAAAATGCTCCGACGTTTTCAGAGACGTCCATTTTTTTCATGCTTTGTGGCAGCTTTTGAACATCTGTGGCATCTGTTAATGTCAAATCTAGCCTTTATTTAACAACATAAGCAAACTCCATGTTACAATGATTGCACAGCCATTAAGGATCAAATCAGTTTCTGAAAAATGTTCTGTTTTTTCTCCCTCTGCTCGGGAGGCTCGGGACCAGCACTCCTGCTGTTGGACAGAAAGACATCAACTCAGTGGTAAGTATTTTGGCTTTCCAATATATTAGCAACTGTCAGTGACATTTATATTAATCAGGCTGAACTTTAATCAT